>NC_133233.1:28829131-28859131 GCF_040436345.1 Pagrus major
AAAACATCATAGAAACAAGCAGAAAGAACAAACGTACAAAACCGTCTGAACCGGGCTCAGTGACTTCCCTCCTCTGTCTGAACAATACATCCAAATTTAATAAAAAGTGACTCCCGCTTTATTAAAAAGATCAGACAGTTTTGAAAACAGCTCGTCTGATCTGAGTTTAAATCCTGAGCGCTGCACTTCAGTAAAGTTATATTGCTTTCAGCCGGTGAACTGTCCTCCGCTGAGCCGCCGTTCATCCTGCAGCTTCACAGTTCACACTGAACAAGTCTCCGTCAGATCTGAGGACAAGACGCCGCAGATCCCTCTGATGACATCATCAACGCAGGACAAATCCCGTACACGCTCCTCTGGCGGCGGCGGCGGCTCTGCAGACTCTCTGGATGTTTGTCGGAGCTTTAGTCTCCTAACGAGCGTCTCTGGGATTTGTCCTGTGAAGACTTCGGCTCTGCTGCCTTCAGGGACGTCCGCTCGTGTTCGCGGGTCTGAAGCTGCCTGAGCCGGATCTGCACGCTGTAAAAAATGTCCACTCAGAGCTTCTGTCTAAAAACTGGAGAATTACAGCAGGTCTGAAAAACGATCCGACCGATCTGCATCGACAGAATAAATGAGAAGCTGCTGTATTTTATATTTCAGAGCAGAGTTTTTCCTTCACTCCTGCAGCAAAGTGACACATCGGCTCGTGATTTATTTCTGAAGCAGCAACATCTTTATTATATAATAAATCGTACCGAGTTCAGGTTTAGCTTACCGCTGTTTAAATCAAGAGAAAGCACAGAGCTGGAGATCAAACCTCCGACCAGCCGCTCTCGAGAGCCAATCACAGAGTTTGTTTACGATAACTTCCAGGTAGAAAACACCTGCGTCACAGACGAGCTGACGTTCACTTCATTTTCTTTTTCTTGCTCTGAACACCTCGAGTTTAAAACTCAGAGCAGAAAAGTGTCTGAATTCACTGTCAAAGTTTGAGTTTTGACCCTCAGGGCCACCGTAGGTGCTGTACAGCATGTTGCAGTAGTAACAGTCAGAGTTCACCGTGAGCATCAGTCAACGTCCATTTTTATCTCTGTTGACTCGACTTCTGGCAGCAAAGTCCCATCGACCGCTTGTGTGGATCATACAATTATACAACACACACACACACACACACACACACACACACACACACACACTCAGTCAGATTGTGTGTAGGCTGCTCTGTCCTCTGGTCATTATTCACTGCAGAGCAGTTGGTAGAATGAATCTCACTGCATCTGCTGTCCTCACACACACACACACACACGCACACACACACGCACACACACACACACCACATTCCCCATTGTACACCCTCATCATCATCATCAATATAATACACCTTCATCACCATCATAGACCTCTGACGCCATCATCGTCATCTTCATCGTCATCACCGCGTCATGACGTGTGTTTGGAGGCAAATATCTGTTAACCAGAGTGTGTGTCTGTGTGTGTGTGTGTGTGTGTTTATCACCATCTGTACACTTCACCACCTGACTCAGCAGTTAGTGTGTGTGTGTGTGTGTGTGTGTGTGTGTGTGTGTGTGTGTTGCATGGTAAATGATGCACAGCTGGTGTCTTTCCAGCTTTCTGCTAGAACGGGTTATCGTCATACGAGGACACACACACACACACATGCACGCGCACACACACACACACGCAGTGGTTTGCAGCTTTACCTGTGTGGCCTGATTGTGGCGTTCATGGCGTCTCTGCCTCCCGTCAGTAGTTTCTCTTTCCATCCAAACTGCCCTGTGGAGACAGCAGAGCTCTGTGCACAGCGTTACTCAGCACAACACACTGCGCTGATCCTCCAGGCCTGGAAAACCTGTTCAAGGCATTCATTTCTTCATTCAACACTTTCTCTTCCATATCTGGAAACCTGTGTTAACAGTGTGTCTTCACTGCCATTCTTAGTGCTCAGCAACAAACGACCGTCAGCCAGTGGAAAGACGTGAAGTCATCAGCAGGATCCAAACAGAACCAGGACCCACTCAGTGAACCTCTTAGACCTTCAGTATGCAAAATATTGTTTCACATTATGTTTGGTGGGGACACGATGAAGTGACGTTATTGTGCTTTCCATCATAAAGTAAAACAAAACAAAACCTTTGTATTACAAGTCTGACGGCTCGTCAAAATACTTCTATTTTGCATGTGCTTGGAAAGTCGTGTCGTTTTCCACCAGCACCGAGCCGCGCCGATTAGCTTTTCCTTCACTAGTTTTACTGCACCGCCTCCAAGCGGGCACGACTCAGGACTGCAGCTAACCCGTAACAAACACCCATCTCCACCTAAAATCCACACTGAACTCACGTCTGTGCAGAAACCTGACAGAAAGAGTTTCTCTCGTCCTGTTTGTTTCAAACATCTGCTGAGTTTCACCGTTTCATGTGTTCACCTTCAGCTGGTTCAGGAGTCGTGTTCAGTTACTGCTGCTGAACACGCAACGTTTCCTGTGATGCTGCTTCATAATAAAAGCGTTTAAGTGACTAAATAACGGGGCTTTTATTGTGAAGAAGTTACAGGAAATGAAACGTGTTTGTTACTGAGTTAGCGGAGCATCTTTGTTAGCGGAGAGTCTTTGATAGCACTGTGGGGATCGAGACACGCGACAGGTAGCCCAGTCAAACCGAGTCGAGCCCGGCTCGAATGATGTGGTGAGAAGAGCACACAGCGATTGCTTTGACTGATATCACTGCGATATGATCCACAGCTTCAGAACATCTCTGCAGCTCTACAGAACTTCATTATAATGCAGCTCTGTCACACATTTCCATTATTTCCATTTTTATTGGATTTATCAGAACTGATAATAAGTTTCACAGTTTGAGTGCTGAAGTTGAGTCTTTGAGTGAGAATATGTCAGTATTTGGTTTGTCCCTCTTTAATGACAGCGTGCACTCGAGCTGCATGGACTCCACAAGTTTGTGCAAAACCTGATGAGTCATGTTATCCCAGTATGATTCGATGGTGTTGAAGTGTTGATGGTAAAATAACGAACTTATTGATTTTAAAATGTGCAATAAAGCTGCTGCACATTAACGAGTACGACGGCATCGACTAAAACAGCTGTGTTTGTGTTTACTCTTCTGGACGGTGTGTGTGTGTGTGTGTGTGCGTGTGTGTGTGTGTGTGTGTGTTGGGTTTTCCTGATACAGAAAAAAACGTCTCAATAATGAAGACCTAAACACACACACACACACTCACACACACTCACACACACACACAGAGTCGTCGGCATTAAGACGTCAGTGTGGTTTAATGAGCCGTGTGTTCCCGAGTGTTTGTGGTTCTGTGGGTCGGCGCTGAGAACGTCTCCATGGCGTTTCTAATCGAGGGGTCTACTTCAGCAGCGTTTGATGTCAGCCCCGGGATGTGGTGGGCGGGTGGAGACAGTCGCGAGGAGAGAGAGAGAGAGATGTAATGAAAATAATGAGGTGAGAGGAGGATGAAGAGATGAGGAGGACAAGTGTGTGTGTGTGTGTGTGTGTGTGTGTGTGTGTGTGTGTGTGTGCGTGCGTGTGTCTGTGTGTGTGTGCGTGCGTGTGTCTGTGTGTGTGTGTGTGCGTGTGTGTCTGTGTGTGTGCGTGCGTGCGTGTGTGTGTGTGTCAGTGTTCAGCAGCTTTAACTTTGTTTAATGGAAACCATTTTGTCACTGACACTACTACCTTATATCGTTACTTATAGTTGTAGTACTACTACTGCTGAGAATACTTCTCATACAGTATTATTTAATATTACTGTTACTACTGCTGCACTACTACTGATTCTACTACAAGTACTGCTACTGCCACTACTACTAATACTGCTACTGCTACAACTACTTCTGTTGTCTATAACTACTAGGTTACTACAACGTCTACGACTGCTCATACTACTGGTGTTGCTGCGACTCTGTTTGCTACTGTTGCTACTAATATGTATACTACTACTACATCAATACTACGTCTACTGCTGCTTATACTAATGCCTTTGCTGCCAATACTAGTATTAGTACTACTACTATGTCTACCATGACTTCTCTAGTACAACGTCTACAAATGCTACTACTCATGCTACTACTTCTACGGCTACTATAGTACTACGTCTACTAATGCTACTATTGCTATATTTACTGCTACGTATACTATGTCTGCAACTGCCTCTGCCTCTTCTTCTACTTCTGCTACTACTACTGTGTCTGGTGCTTTTCATACTCAAAGTATACTACTGCAACAACAGTACTACGTTCACTGCTGCTGCTACTAGTACTACTTCTAGGTCGACCTCTATTTTTATAGTACAACATCTACTAATGCTGCTACTACTACCTCACACTGCTATCACAGTATTACTACTACTACTACTACTGTAACTAGTATGTCTACTACTGCTTATATCAATGCTATTGCTACTGCTACATTTACTACTACTTCTACAACTTCTTGTACTTCTACATCTCCTGCTGCTTATACTATTGCTAGTACTACTAATAGGTACCACTACTACGTCTGCTACTGGTACCACTTATACATATACTACTTGGACAGCGGTATTGGATCTATAGGACTACTCTTCCTGCTACGTCTACTGCTGTTTAAACTACTGCTCCTACTCCTATATACTGCAGTACTTCTACCACAGTACTGTGTGTACTACAGCCTTGTTCCGTCTATCAGACAGCAGGATGACGCAGACTTGTTAAACACAGGCGAGATGAGCAGACTGCAGTTATTTATCCAAATGTTGTCTCATTATTGACTCGGTAATCCGTCACCCTGCCGTGTTAGATGCAGATCATGATGAATCCATAGTAACGACGCTGGAGGAGCAGAGCTGCTGGAGCAAAAGGACGAATCCACCCAAAACAAACAGCTACTCGTCACGCCAGCTGCATGTTGGACTCCATGTGCTGCGTTTCTGGTCCGTCTCTTCCAGTGAATTAAAATGATATGACGTCAATAGAAAACGTACGAAGGAATGAAAAAGTATTCACAAGTTGACTTAGACAGTAGTAACACAACATCACCAGACTCCCTTAACAAATGTGGTGATTTTAAGAGTTGTTGAGTTAAAACAAACTTTATAACGCTGTGAAACTCTGTCTCTGACAGATTCTGAATCATTGTCTCCTTCTTGTAAATTCAGCATTAAATGAAAACAGTAAGTTGTGTGTTTCCTTGTAAAAAGTGTCAGTTTGTACCAGCCTTTCTGCTTCTGTGTCTAAAGTGCTAAAGTCTGACCTGCCAACATTTAGCAGCTGTTTGAACACACTGTTTACACTGATTTCACCATTTACACTCAATTTATGAAAGAAGAAACATTTTATTGATCTAAACATGTCACATTTTACAGATACACTAAACAGTCACCAGTATAGGCGACTTCTTTGTCCCCAGACTCCCTTAACAAATGTGCCAGTTTAGTGAGTTGTTGAGTTGGAGACACTTTATAAACTGTGTGAAACTCTGTCTCTGACTGATTCTGACTTATTTGTTGCTTCTTGTAAGTTCAGACCAGCTGGAAGTTTTTATGTTAAACCTGTACTTATTATTCATTAGAAAACTGTTTTGCAGAACCTCAGAATCAAACTTCAGATCACTGAAGAAAACTAATCAATGAGGATTTTTCTTCATCGTACTCATAAAAAGTGCGTTATCTGTACCGAATACTTGTTTCAGCCGAGTACTCAGCCCTTTTTAATGTGTGATGACTCATATTTAAAATAAAGTCGGGGTCTCTCCCTCCTGTTTCATCTGAATGATGCTCTGGTTCGACGCTCATGTTCTGATTACGGGCGTCTTAGTTAACAGCCGCCTCACACGGTGTGATTTTTGGCAGAAATGAAAGTTGGCAGTCGTGAGAGAAACGTGGTGAAATCTCTGCTCGTCAATCAGGACCGATGATCTTAGATGTGACAGTTCTGACGGCTGACTCAGAGCTTTGAAGACCAGAGACGGCCCGCATCAAAGGAAATTCAGGAACAAATTCTCACAATGCGTCCGCTGCTACGAGCCTCATCGACAAGCCAACCAATCATGAAATGAAATGACACGCAACACGCTGGTGAGCTAATGTGATGCTACTGCTACAAACCTGCTTACACGACCAGGCTGTAGGATCAGTCTGTAGGATCAGTCTGTAGGATCAGTCCGTAGGATCAGTCCGTAGGATCAGTCTGTAGGATCAGTCTGTAGGATCAGTCCGTAGGATCAGTCTGTAGGATCAGTCCGTAGGATCAGTCCGTAGGATCAGTCTGTAGGATCAGTCTGTAGGATCAGTCCGTAGGATCAGTCCGTAGGATCAGTCCGTAGGATCAGTCTGTAGGATCAGGCTGTAGGATCAGTCTGTAGGATCAGTCTGTTGGATCAGTTTGTAGGATCAGTCTGTTGGATCAGTCTGTAGGATCAGTGTGTAGGATCAGTCCGTAGGATCAAGCTGTAGGATCAAGAAAATGATGAGTTCAGTGCTGGAGCTCTCAAACTTATTTCTAAAAGGTCTGCGTCTGATTTTTATTGGAGGTCAGGGTTCTGGAACGATCGCCAAAAACAAATTAACATTTAATCGATTCATTCACGTCAAATCTCTCACGTCTTCAGTATTTAATTAAGAGCAAATGTTGCTGTAAAATAACTGGAAAATGATCAGAGATGGGCTACTTGGGGACCAGTTTATTGAATTTAAAATGTAGATGAGACAGGTTGTAATGGGATCACCATCATGCTGGGCTGTGAGCATCCAGAAGCACGTGCAATTCATGAAAATACTTTAAAGACAAAGTTTTAGTGAAAACATTCAACAAGTTGTAACTCTTCAGCTCTGATATTTCACATCACTGACAGCTGTGCAGGAGGCTTCACTTAGACGTCCTGATGAATCTCAGACTCTTTCCCGTCTCAGACTGACAGCTGGTGTTAAACTCCTTCTTCCACTGCGGCTCGGCTGTAATGTCTGAGGCGGTCGACTCCCGCGGCTTCACAGAACATTAGCGCCGCTCGCCGTCATCGCGCTCGCCGCCGGCAAAAGGTTAATTCGAAGGCCGACGACTCACGGAGCTTTGATGTCGATGTTTAGACTGAGTCTGAGTCTCCACGGCGACGGCAGACACACTTCAGTCAGCGAGGAGAGGATAACGAGACGCACCATAAGATATAATTACTGTATCTGTCCGTCTGCGTGTGTGTGTGTGTGTGTGTGTGTGTGTGAGAATCAGGCTGAAGGTTAAACACTAAAAATACGTTCAGAGTAACTGAGAGTTATTTATGAAACTGCCCTCATTCTCTCTGAGCGTCGGGAGGCAGAGTGACCGTTTCACACCAGAGTCGTCACCGACACACTTTCATCAACACAGAGTTTAAATGCAGAACAGAATTAATAAAACATGGAGAAAAGCTGTAGTTTCATCTCAACTGATGAAAATGACACACACACTTCTACTTAATCTGCATGAAAGGACTGAAACACTAAAACCAGTAAACACAGTGATCATATCTGAAGCAGCAGAGGAGGAGACATCCGGAGGTTTAGTCTCCAGTGTGACTCAAGCTCCAACAGCACTGGATCCTACAGTTCCCATAATGCCCCTGGGTAGGGGCGTCCCGGCCTGGTGGACACATCGTGCAGACTTCACACTGTCTGAGTACTGACAGCAACCAGGCTTCAAGTGCAGCTTCTAAAATAAATTATCTGCAGAGGAGGAAGAAGTACTCAGGTCTTCTTCTGAAGTAAAAGTAGCAATACCACAGTGTAGAAGTAATCTATTACAAGTAAAAGTAATTTACTTCAGTAAGAGTTCAGGGTGTAAAGATCAGAGGTGTCAAGTAACGAAGTACAAATACTTTGTTACCTTACTTAAGTAGAAATTTTGGGTATCTATATTTTACTGGAGTAATTATTTTTCAGCCAACTTTTTACTTCTACTCCTTACATTTTAAAAATAGCCTAGTTACTCGTGAAATTTTGCTGCACCTCTGATGCGCCTCCGGAGAGGCACAGTATTGGCGAACCTAATCAGTGTGAACGGATAAGCCGGCGGCGCGGAGCGGGGGCGTGTCGGTCTGGTGTTCACTGTCTGATAACTGTACAGATCCTTCACTCAACAAAATATAGATACAAAGCAACGTTACATGACCAAACAACAGTAACGTAGTAACTGGTTGTGTCTTTGGCAACTTATATGAGGAAAAAAATACCGCAGTTATTCGTGGAGAAGTCCGACCGACTCTTCGTCACATTTCTGCCCGAAAAACAGCGTCCCCGGCAAAAAACTTTAACTCGCCAAATGTTTGTTGCGGTGAAGACTTCAGTGAACTTTCCTCCCTCCCCGCAAGTGATAGAGTCAGACAGCATCCCGTTTACTGATGGCGATTATGTAATTAAGAGAAAAACGTAACTTTGTCATTTTCCAGGATGTTTGGTGGGTCAGGATCCCAATCACAGCACATTATAACAGCATCCATATGATTATAAACAGTCAGCGGATACATGTTTAGATTAACAGGAGGACACTGGGGAAAACACTTTGAAAAAAACACACACGTCATCATCATGACGTGTACCGTCATGCCTCTTTTGGAGCTGCGGCGCCGACTTTCTGTGTGAATTACACTCTTTTACACTCTTTTTTGTATGTACTTTAAAAAAACTGTTTTCTAATATAACATTAACTTGATATTGACATTAAAAAATGTTTTAATACATAATCCATGTCTTATTATAAATTAGGTTGTTATGGTATCAATCTGAAAGGTAAAACCATGGAATTTTACTCAATGGCCTTTGTGCCCTGTCATGTGGCCTTGGTGCCCCTAAAATGACGAAATTCCAACCCTGTCCGACACCCTATTGGTTTGTACGCGATCCATCGCCCCATAACATTATAGTCATTATGGCCTTTAGAAAAATGTTTTTTTGGGGAGGTGGGGTAGTGCACTATAGGCCCCTGTGGCGCGGCCTAAGCTTTTGTCCTTAATGGCATTTTTTCCCCTTACATTACTTTTACTTTTATACTTTAAGTAGTTTTGAAACCAGTACTTTTACACTTTTACTTGAGTAAAAAGCTTGAGTTGATACTTCAACTTCTACAGAAGTATTTTTAAACCCTAGTATCTATACTTCTACCTGAGTAATGAATGTGAATACTTTTGACACCTCTGGTAAAGATCCACAGCTGCAAATCGATGTTTTGGTGTACACCTCCGTCCTGAACAGTCAGACAGGTCTCAGTGAGCAGCCGGGAAGAAGACAGCGAGGACGTTCACTCACCTGTCAGGAAATAATCAGCAGAAATGTTTTGGATTTTAAAGCAAAGACCAGCTGCTGAACCACATCAGGTTGAGACTGTATCCCAGCAGACTTTGTGACGTCATCGTAAAGTGATGACAGCTGATTTACTCCAGAACTCATCATGCAGGATTTGTCATATTTCAGAATAATGTATATTATATCGTTGGATTGTAATTACAGATGCATCGATGTGCTCATCACTTATTCGTTTCTTCACGGGGATCAATAAAGTTTGTCCTGATCTGTGATGATACACATTATAATTTATTTGTTGGTTTTATTTGGTTTTATTTGACTAAACCTGCGAATGAACTCGTACCTAAAGTGAAGTAAAAGTACAATATTTGCCTGTACTGAAGTAAATGTACTTAGTTACTTTCCAGCACTCGTCAGCTGCTTTAGTTTACTCCAGGCCTTGTTGACACAGCAGACGCTGCTCTCAGCTGCTTGTCGTGGTCTTCCTCTCCGTCCTGAAGGTCGTTCACTTTTAAGTATTTATAGTTTCACATTTCTGTGTTGGCAGTCTAACGAGCGTATTAAAGCTCTACCTGTTCGCCTCGAGCCGTTTACCTTGCTGTTAGGACGGCTGTTAAAGCCAGCTGTGCCAGTAAAACCATTAACCACCCAGATGGAGCCATTTTATACGAGCCAGAATCGTCTTTTTATTGAAGCTTTTCTGCTTTATTAGATGAAACAAAATGGAGGCTGATGTGGAAACTTAAATTATTAGATCTTCATATTCATCATAAAAATCTGGCACATGTCAGCGTCGTCACTGATCTCGTTTACTCTTCTGGTTGATTGTTTCTGCTCTCGGTGAACGCTGCTGAACATTTTCATGCTTGTCTGAGTTTCTGCGTTGATAGTCGAGTAAAGAACGTCCGACTCGACGTGTTGTTGGTTCGGTTCACAGTCGGTCTCCACCTTCCTGCAGCTCGGAGCGGTTTTTAACTTCTTCCTCTGCAGCAGCTGTTTACAGCCGAACCCTGACTGGACTTTAATTAGACTCTGCAGCAGGAGCTTCAAAGCTAACCGGGCTGCCGGAGCTTCATCAAGGTTCAACGTACTCAACAAGTGAAGCTTCTCACTGTTTATCCTGTTTATGTCTGACCTTTAGGAAAATATAGACTTTACCAGACATTTATAGTTTGAAGGTGTCAGTGAGGTGAGTGACTTCCCCACAAATTTAACTGAAGTCATCCTGCAGATTTCAACTTTGTCCCAGCAGAGAAAAAATATCCTCTGAGATCAATTAGTAAGCTGAAGGTAGAAAAGTGTATCTGAGGTGTCTGATGCTCTTTTCATTTAGCAAATCAGCCGATCAGGGTCCTGGAGCTTTAATAGTTGGCCAGATGTGATCAGATCTCACTTCCTGCTCTTTAAATCCACAAATAAACACGTCCATCACTGAGACAAACATAAAGAAACGTTGTGTTTCTACACAAAGACAGAAAGAAGTTCATGTAGAACGTTTGCTGAATTTACAAGAAGGAGACAATGATTCAGAATCTGTCAGAGACAGCGTTCAGGCCGTGAAGGGAGAACATGTTCGGTGTCAGGTCGGGAGGAGGAACAGAAGGTCACGGCTGTTTCTCTCCCTCGCTGTGACAGGAAAGGAGGATCCACCTACATGAAGGACAAACCTGAGAGGAGCTTAATGATGCTCTCAGTGTCTGACTTCATGTTACCACACTGACTCTGTGTCTGTAACCTTCCACACACCTGTGAGGATGGAAAGGTCTTCATCAGAGGAGGTCTGGGCCACATATTCTTGAAGAATCTCTGGGTCTTGTTCACGAAAAGGTTAAATAAAGCGTGCGATCATCAGGTGGATTGGTAAAGTCTTAACAGTAATGAAGGCTAAATGTGAGCGAAACCACAGGTGAGTTCAACCTGAACGTTTGGATTCAAACACCAGTTCTGGTCTCCACGATCATGGATGGAGATGGTCCGACTTCGAGTGGTGAATCTCCGGTTTTGATGCCACAAAGACAGCTTGTAATAACGTCACCGCCATCCCCTCCACCTCCTGCTGCGACAGGTGGCCAATAAGCATCAAAAGTGAACGCCATATGCCACGTCTGGTGCAAATGTCAACCCGGGTTGTTACTGTGGTTTGCAGAAATGTTAACTGCTACCGTAACATCCTGACGACTGGGCCGACCCAAAACACCATGAAATCCCTCCAGAACATACAGAAGTGCTCTAAAGTTGAGCGGGGATGTAAGATTTTCACCCGTAAAGTAAAATGTGGATCTCCAGAAATCACCTTGATGGGGTTAAACGTATAATCATTTTCTCTGCAATAAAGAGAAGGAAAAGAAAGTCTCCAAAAATGGAAATACTGGAGGAAAGTAGCAGAAGCTCTGAAGTGAAATCGATGCGCTCTGCCTCCTTCCACCTCTTACAATCGAACCCTTAAGTCTAACAATGTTAATGCCTTTCTAAGCACCTTAAATACAGCACTAATGAGTTAAAAGGAGCGGCATTAAAACTGTATAAGATGAGAATCACTTGAGAAACTCGCACACATATCTCACAGTCGGACATTTTAAGGATCTCACAGCTGCGGGCTCTTTGAGAACGAGGAAACGTTTCCTCTCTTTGACACCATGCATCACGAAAACTAGACAACGGGGCGTTAACAGCTTTCACCTGCCGGAGGGTCGTGAGACTCGACGCTCAGCTGACCATTAAAAATCTGAGACGAATGCCAAAACTGCAGCGAGGTGCCGGACCTGGTCATCTCTCAGCAGCTGCAGCGACCGCCCTGACGAGGTAATGAGGGCCAGGGAGAAATTAATAAATGATCTGCAGTGAGGATTTGTATTTCTCAGACTCTTGCGGTTTTTTTTTATGTGGTCTAATTAATGCATGTTAACAAGCTAAATAACAAGCTTAAGGTAATTAGAGTTTGCTAATTGAATGGCCTGCCTCTGAAGGAGCTCAGGGCACCAAAGAAGACGGAGAAACGAGGCGAGTCTTCAGAAAAAGGACGCACAGCAACTCATCGGGGGGTGGATGGAAGATGATGAGACGCAGGTCGAGAAATATGAAGAGCTGCGAGGAAGTGTTTGAATCGAGATGAAAAGAAAAGCTGGGAGGAAATAAAGGCACGCGGGCGATCTGCACCTTGAATCAGGCTATAGGCAGCCAGCAGGCGGGCTATAAGTCGGAGCAGAGTAAGTCATCATGATAATTGGACTTGAGGAAGTCTGTGGAGCAGCTGCCTCCTCTTCTCACCGCCGTAACTCACCGCCATGATTAACTAACGTCTGCTGCAGCTGCTCAGCAGGAGACGCATCAGCAGTCAACATCCTCCGGTTCCACATGAAGGCGTTTTACAGCAGAGCAGGACGCAGACGCCTCCTCACACCTGAGTCTGGAGGTTTCGCTGAAGCAACAAGAGGCAGCGTTTAAATGTGAGAACAGAGTTTCTCTCGGCTGTGAGAGAGACGAGGACGCTCAACACTGATTTGTTCTTTTGGCCTCAGAAAGTAGAGAACGAAATCAAGACGGACTGGAGTTCATTCAGAGACGAGTTTCTGAACTGGATGTGATATTTAAAAATCCAGTCCACATCACTGTAACGTGCACATCGTATTCATCGTTTGAATCACTTTAAAAGCCATTTTGATGAACGAGAGAAACACTGACAGCCAATCAGAATCCATCTGAATTCACCGGGCGTCAATCAGCTGGATTTCAGGGACATTTTCCTCAAGATAACGTTGCAGTGTGATTATAATAATATAATATTGGTTTCTAACGGAGTCGACCTCTTTTATGTGAGCTCATTCAGGAGATACTTTTTAATCTTTGGTCTGTGGGGCTGAAGTTTGTTTCCACTTTGAAGATCACCAGAATAATTGAATAAAAATTGTCTTCAGAAGACGACACTCGTCCACACATTGTTTCCTCCAGTAGGAGTTCAGATACTTTGTGTTTAAAATAGGTGCTTAGAGAACAAATCCTCTGCCAACTTCTTGCTGGTCAACTCTCCTGAGTCTCGTCACGTGAGAGGTGAAATGTGAGCGCTGCTGTGTTCCTGCTAACGGTAGCATCTGATGTCAGACTTATTATTGATCAAAAAAAAAACAAAATGACAAAGGAGGCTGAGGGCAAATAATCTAATCAGTCACAAGTCCATGTAAACATGGTGTAACACGCCCAGATGATGCGGTTGGAAGTCGATTTACTCTTTCATGTTTACGTCTTAGTCGGACCTGAACTGGCCTCGGCGTTCTGCACATGTACCACAATCCCCACGCCGGGCGTTGACCCGGAAGTCGTCAATGGCACAAATCTGTAGCAGGAAGCCGGGAAAAACAAAAGAAGTGCTCGAGCAAGAAATACACATTTTAGGAGACACAGTTTAGGTTGCCTCATGTTTTCACTGTGCAGCCTGTTTGCTGCTTCTGAACTTGTTTGGTATGTGATGTTATAGGTCAACCGGATGAAGGTCCAGTAGGAACTAGCTGCAACGGTGCATATCACCACCTCCCGTGGTGGAGTCGGACTTCTGTCAATAAATCCAACTCTCTCCTGGTGCCATTAGTCCAATTAATTCAATTTGCATGGAAACGTTACACCGACTGATGAACCTTGGTGCGATCGGGGCCTAACTTTGACTGGTTGTGAAGTTTTGTCTTCGATGTCTTCGTCTCGTGACTTTTTGAATCCAAACTCTCTGCAGAAACAGGTTTTTCTGCTCACCTGCCGGCTGCCACACAGTCCTCCTGTGTCAGCACAGAGTTAAAGCAAAGTGAAGCAAAGCGTGGAAGAAGCCCAGTGCTGCGGCAGACTGTCTGAAGACAGATACAAGTGTTGATGCCAGTGAAACCCCGGGGAAATACCCCAATACAACAGGAGTAGTTTATTAGAGGCAGTCTGGTAGAACAGAGAGGCAGTCGGGGTGGCAGAGATTTATTTCATACTCATAAGAAAATAAGTCCCGCTGTGGAGCGAGGGAGCGTTCAAAACAACAAAAACAACTGTGAAAACCTTTAACAGGAAACCTCCTGCAGTTCCTCTCACAGGTGGGAGGATTCGCTTTTTGCTTTCAGACAGCAGAGCAGCAGCGAGGTCCAACACTGATGTTGGGCTCCGGTCTGGCTCACAGTCGGTGTCAGCTGGCTTTGTGCACGCTGTCATGTTGAAACAGGAAGGAGACAAAGTGTACGCTGCAGCATTTAGCTTCCCCTTCACCGGAACCAAAAGCACAGGAGGGCGATGACATCAGCGAGACGTTTAGGACGCATAACATGAGTGACACACGATGCACACAAACAACAGACTTCATAAATTATTAATAATGTCCATGTGGGACCCAGACGGCGATTGGTTGGTCACAGTGACAGCAGCCTGCGGAGATAAATCACTGTGAATAATCTGTGAATCAGACTCTGATGATGCATTTAATGTGCTGATCGGACATAACGGTGTATTGATGATGCTGTCAACGAGCAAAGGGCCAAATAACAACTTGTCACAGCAGATATTTCATGAATGTGTTTAAATTGACTGTAATGTTTCCTGGCTTCACAAGTTGTTTGAACTCTGTGATCGTGTCCTGAAGGTCGTGTTCACCACCACCATCAGATCTGGAGCTCAGGGACTTTAACGCCTCAACTCCAGTCTCTCAGGTCGCCTTAAAACCCGCCTGCTTTACCTGAAAACCATTAGCTCCTCAAAGCACCCGTTCGATGTTTTCACATTTATGTCGTAGTTTTCATCCTTACATCTCAGTCAGTATTCACACGAGGGTTGGGTGGCGAACACAGATCGAATTACGTTGATACTGCAGCGTCACAGTGAGTCAGGGCGACACATCATATATCTGAGTAAATATAAAGGTTAGCTTAGCTTTGCTTTGCTTAAAGACTGAAGAAAGCCAGACTCCTCCTGCTTCTTCTTCTTCTACCCTTCGCTCAAATCACATCGCTCCCCCTAGTGGTCGATGTATGAGTTATCTCCAACAGAGCTCGTATTAAAACTCACCTGCTGTGACCAAACGTACCAACAGGTGTCTTTAAATCAACTGTGACCTTCAGGATTAGAACAGCTAACGTGTCATCAACATCAACTACATAATCTATTTTGTGGTTTACTTTCTATTTCCATCATCACGTGATCATCGACAATATTCAACCTTCATCTTGTCGTCTTATCCAGCTGCTGTCGCTCGTGCTCAAACCTGTTCGGTGTGTGAAAGCAGGTGTGACAGAGCGAATGTAGAACGAGTCCGGGCGTCTCATTTGTCTGACTTCCCGTCCTGATGATCCTCAGGAGGGGCGGAGCCGCTCTTCACTCGCCAGAGAGAGGAGGAGCTCAGTTAGCCGCCGAGCCGAGACATAAATGATTACCTCACACTGACTGTACAGAGTGAGAGGAGAGAAAGTCAAGTCTGCAGCCGAGATCCTCAGAGACACACACACACACACACACACACACTGTCACACACACACTCACACACCTCGCGCTCAGGCGTGTCAGTCTCATTAACATGTAGACATCTTTATTAAGGTAACAGGCAGCCGGGCTCTCTTCTCATTATAGAGCGCTCAGGTTGAATCACTGTTTGGAATCACTTCACCTCTCTGCCAGCGATTAATCATGTCTGACGCCATTAAACGTCTCGTCTCGTTTCTTTTTTCTTACCTGTCATGGTGCGGGGGAGAAAACGAGGAGAGGTCGGCGAGGTGTCGCTGTAACGGAGAGACTGAACAAGGAGGGGTCAAGGAGTTTGATGGTAATGGGAACGGATGACAAAGAGAGGTCGAACTGTGTCAGAATAATTAAAACAAATAGCGAGGAGGAGGGAAAACAAGGAGAGGGCAACGGGGACGCAGAACACAAGCAGGGGTCAAACACCTACACATGTACGTACACATGTCGGCGTGGAGTCTGACGCTGCGTCGCGCCGTCGGGAGGTCGGAGGAGGTGTTTTGGGTTCAGGAAGTAAAAGCCACATTTGTTTCTCCCTCAGACATCTGCGTCAGAAAATAACTGTTCCACTGATGAAAAGTCAAAGGAACCAGAAGATTGTGGACATAAAACTTCAGTCGAGATGTTAACTACAACTCCCATGATGCATTTTGTTAAGTAGCATCCAATGGTAATGCTTCAGATTCTATGAAAGATGATGGACGGTGTTCAGAAAACTGATGTTTGTTCACAAACCGCTTCGATTGCCCCGCCTCTCTGAGTCACGCCTCTGACTGATTCTTCGCCATAGCAACGCCAGCCAAGGCTCATGGGTACTGTAGTATTTAGAGTTATCCGACAGAAAAAAACATGTTTCTTTAAATGTACAATGTTTAACTTCAGCCGCTCACAGTCTCTTTATCAAAACAAATGTTGTTTGAAGAGAAACTGAAACTGAACTGTGTCATGTGCTCTGTTTTTGGTCTCCACCACCTCCACCATGTCCACCAACTTGTCTCTAACTGTTGCTGCAGTCACGAGCTCCTCTGATCGTTTTATTTCCTGATTTGGGAAGTCATTCTTCCGACTTTGGTGTGTTCACGTGCGTCATGTTAGACTGTCGGAGCAACATGGACGCCAATGAGAAGTCGTTTTGCATTTTAGTCGCTCAGAGCGTTTAAACAACACGCTGACAGCTGCAAACACGACACGATACGAGACCGGTGAAAGTTTCTTCCCGTCAACTCAATGTTTATTTTCGTCCATCATGTTTTACTCTTGCTCCAAAATTCTCTCCAGTTTTCCGAGTTGAGAGGGCGTTCACGTGAATTTTTTCTGATAATTCGTGTCTAAATAAAAATTTCCACCTGTGACGTTTACATTTTCACATGTGAATAACAGACATTCACATGTGTTCGCCTTTTTTCACATGTAGATTTGAATTTCTTACTCATGGGAAGTCAAACTTTTCACTGATGATGTTGTGATTTACCGTTGGAAACCTTAAAATCCTGTGGACGTGTTTTTAGCTGCACCTGTGAATGCATCCTGACACGTGTAAAGTTAATCTACATGTGTTTTGGCTTACAGGCATGTAAAATAATATTAATATAAATAAATGAGACACAAGACTGAAATAATGAGTTCAAAGAGGCTAAAAAGCTCAGTGGACTCTGTAGGTTTCTCTCTCTCACGTACACTTTGTCACTTGATCCATTGTTCATTTAAAAATATGGATTAGAGCGGCTCCGAATCCTCTGAAAGAATCCAAAATCAACCGACAGATGGTCGTCACACCTCGGGGAAACGCTGCGCTGCAATCTGGAATTAAATATATAAAACCTACAAAAGGTACAAACAAAAAGCAACATTTGCTCACAGAGACAAACACACTTTATTCAACAGCCGAGCGTGTTCCTTTTAAAGAGCAGAAGGGATGATCACTGTCGAGTGTTTGTCTTCAGTTCGAGGAGGGAAAAATGGTTTCACCCCAACATTTCCCAACTGTGATGGAGGCAGACAGATGGAGAGGCAGACAGACATTTAGATCTGCAGGCAGGAGAGCCAGACACACACACACACACACACACACACACACACTCTGACATGCAGCTAATGTAGACGAGTAAACACACACACACACACACACACACAGGGCGGTGTTTGTGGAGGTGTGTTGGAGTTGAGGGGATTTCCCTCCTTCTGCTGGTGATGTTGTCGTGTCTCATTATCCAGTTTGTAGCCCAGAGAGGACTCAGTTTATCCCCCCGTATGGACGCACCATTTTTAATGAAAAATGCTAAACAGGCAGGGGGCGGCGAAGGGTTAAAACACGTCCTGCTAAACAGAACATGGGAAATCGAGAGCAGTCGAGGGTTTCTTTGTGCTTAAAGCAGAAAACAAGCACGTTTCTGGAGCTTCACAGCGAAACTCCTGAACAACTGAAGCAGCTGGAGACTGAACGCATTTTACAGTCCTGTTTGTCTCTAATACACGTGAATCTGAGCGACGGCGTCTGAACGCACAACTTCTTTAAAACACAAAGGAAAAACAGGACTGTTGTCGGTTTGATTCCTCTGCTTCAACAGCCCGGGGTTAAAACTCTTACATCAAATCCGTATTTTTGTGCGTCGCAGCAGACCTGCCTCATGAACGGGTTAATAACCCTGCTTCAGAATGATCAAGGGCTCTTTATATCGTAGAGTGAGGTGTAGTTTATTCGTCAGTTTACTGTAGAAAGCTGTGTTTTGCAGAATTGTTCAGTACCGACGTGTTTATCTGGCGACATTATTGATTGGACTCTGACAAACTGACACTTTAACGATCAGCGATTAACTGATAAATGTGATGAACTGCAGACGTCCAACATGGCGGTCAGTGCTCTGTGTCATGCTTCGCCTCGTGTGACTCCTCTGCCTTTACCTTTTCCTCGCCCGGCTGACCGGCTGTCCGGCCTCTGCAGCTCTCCGCCTCACTCATTAGTCGTTTTATAATCTCAGCTGGCGTACAGGGACCGTTGATTATCACTGTGTGGATGACAAAGTGTCTTAACCTCCACTAAACAGAGGATCAGGCCTTTAAGCTGTGTGAACAGCTCCACCACCTAACCTCGCCAAAGCCCCGCCATTCCCCAGTAATCCGTCCGTAATTACAGCCTGATCTCTGCGGCTTCGCTGATTGGTTGGTGTGTGTGGACGCTCACACACCTGTGAGCGAGTGTGTGTGTGTGTGTTTTGTACGCAGGCGCATTCACACGAGGACGGTGATGTCAGCGGGAAAACAAACAGGCGGAGGAGGTATTTTTTTGGAAGCTACGTCACGTACCTGAGTGTGAGCGTGAGTGGGTTCATGTTCAAAACAATACAGAGAGGTTCAGTATTTATGGACTCATGAGTCAGTGTGTGAGTGTGTGTGTGTGTGTGTGTGTGTGTGTGTGTGTGTGTGTGTGTGTCTGTGTGTGTGTGTGTGTGTGTGTGTGTGTGTGTGTGTGTGCCCACTCAGGCAGGATGAGCATGATGTCAGTAAAAACACAGCGAGTGTATTTTCAGAATAAAAGCAGATGACGAGAGCTGAGCTGATGCTTTGATCTATTTTCTGCATTGATTCTAATAATTGATGATCAGGTGTGAATCTGCAGACCTGCTGACTCAGCACACGATCAACAAACAGTCAAATTTATCAGCAGCCACCTTCGTCAACATCAGTGATGTCACTGTGTTCATGACGGCGTGACGAAGCGTTAAGATGCTGATGATTTATGACGCTCACCTTCAGATGTCCGACTGCAGCTGTTTAAGTCTTTAGCTCACAGCTGAGCAGTCTGTACTGTTGCAAAGATCTTGGGTCAGCAGGTCAAGTTTCAAACTGATAACGCTAAAATAATGTCACTCAGCTGTGCGTCGTGGGCTCCATCTTAGGTTCGGTGCAGTGCAAGTGTCTTTGCTAGCTTCAGACCGATGCAGTCGTCATTTTCACGCCCACGTTGTGTAAATAGTGGATGTACCTGCGCCCACCTGCGCGCCCCTGGGAGTGTTGGTCTTTAAGTGAGGTGTGATGAGAATCTGGACTGTGAGCTTTCAATGTGTAGAAGAACACAGAACATTATTCAACATGAAATACTAACCGATCCTGTTGGCGAGTCAGGAGTTTTAAACAAGGACGTTTATCATCGGATTATTTCATCCGAATTTCTCACAATCAGTAACCAAAAGAGTAAAAGGCTGAGGCACAAGGCTATTTTTGCCTGTCCTTAACATCCATAGAATAACCCAGAATATCAGCAACACCGAGGAAAGAAGCTAAATAGATTATACTCTAAATTATAATCCTTATTATTTATTCCTGTTCTCCATGAGCACGTGCGACAAATTAAAGTACGTACTTACAGCTCCACATTACAGAAACGCCACCATATCTCTTTAACGCATGATCAGTCAGAATCAAATTCGGGTGGTGCTGTCGCCAACGCTGCTGTAAAGTGATGTCGTACAGCTTCAGGTGGCGCTACAGGACAAATCAAAGCTGTACGAATGCAGAATTTTGCGACGCTGACAGGACGTCGATTACTGCACGCATCGTGAGCAGCGGCAGCAGATCGCACGCATTTTCTGAAGAGAAGCGAGTTTTCTATTTTTCTATGAAATCTTCTCAGAAGCAGCTCAGACTGAGATGATAATCGACACCGGTGACTCCTCGCCGAACGTCTTCAAACACTCCCAAACCCAAAATTAATCAAAGAACTGCAGCTAAACTGAATCACACTCACTTCTATTTTAACACACCCTGATTTGTACTGGAAGTCTGTTTTAATTGAACACACACACACACACACACACACACACAGATCTATAAACGGCGAGGTAAACCCGCGTGTTGCCTGGTTACTAATCACTCTGCATAATTTATGTGGTCCTCATCACTAATTCAGCAGCGAGGCTCAATAACAGGCGGCTGCTGCAGCTCATATTGTTTTCATAATCTATTTTCATTACTGGAGGCCCATTCGAAGCAGCGCTCGCACCGCCGGGACGCTTCATGTTTAAGATTTCAGACACGAAGTCTGCGCTCGGATTCAGAGTGACAGTGAAAGAAACAGACGGACACGATCACATTTCTCCGGCGTCTTCGTTGCGATCAGCACTTTGTAACTTTGCTCAGAAAAGTTGTGGACGGAAACAGTGAAGAGAAGAGTCGAGAATCCAGCTCGTCTTTGATTCAGATACGAGACTCAAACGTTAAACCTCCTTTTTTCACCCGTGAAGCAACAAATCTGTCAAGATGAGCGACCTCAGTGAAGACAGTCGGTGTCAGGAGAGATCTGTCTCTGAAACAAGAGGCTAACAAGAAAAAAACAAACTTTAAGACGGATCACACACGAGGGAAATCTGCTCCACGGTTCAGATGTTTGGTAATGAGCCCAACGCCAAAATCACAGATACAAACTGAACAGAAGAAGTTTGATTGCAGTTGTATTGATTGCAACTGTTTGTGCTTTAAATCTTGTAATTGTTCTTGTTGTCAGTCTCTGCTTCTTGTCTTTAACTTTGTTAGCTTGTTGTAGCCGTCCTTCCTCCTGACTGTCTTTGATGATTTTACTTGTCTGACGTATTTTGTGTCCACCGCTGTAACGAGGGTTTTCTCTCAGCGTGTTTTTTGAGGATTCAAATAAATAAGTGAAAGAAAAAATGAAAACAGTCGTTTGACACAATAAGATGAACTCACTGTGAGATTTACACAGAAATCTGTGCTGGGTGTGAAAAGACTAACTCTCCTTTCACAGAAGTGCAGTTGTCACTGTGAGCAGATTTATTGTGATGTTCATCTTGTTTACGAGCTGTTCTGAGCCCGGTCGGCTCCATGTTGGTGCTGGTTCTGGTGCTGATGAGACGATGTAGTTCACTGAGGCTTTAACACAAAACTACTGAGGTTTGACTTCAATACAACAAACTGACACTTTGTTCACTTGTCTTTTAAACTGACAAACATCATCTGTGTGATTGATGACACAACTCAAACAGGACCAATGAATGATCTGTCTCTCTTCGTTCACTACCAGACAAAGGTTGGATCCAATGAGGTCGACCAGAAGTTGTGACTTCAGCTCTCTGTGTCCTTCAGTAGCTGCTCTGGGGCTTTCGCTCGTATCACGTGATCTTCATCAGCAGGCCATGTGCAGAGCGTTTTGAGGACTGGTTGGCTTTAAAGTTGACACCACAGGCAGGAAGAGACTGCGAGGTCATCGTGTCGTATAAATGATAAATGAAATAAAAATATAAAAGAGACAAAATGCTCCGAATACAACGTAGAAATAAACATAAATAAAACAAGTATGTCAGAGCGAGTTTAGAGAGTTTAATGTAAATCGATGTTTGCTTCTGGCATTTTAAAGGAAATGATCAAAAACATACTTAATCATTCAGTTTGAGTTTTATAGTACGAGCACGTTGTTGCTTCTCGTTGTATTTTTTCTTCTCTGTGTTCATTTCAGTTTAATAACTGAGTCCTGGCCCAGACGTGTTGGTACTGACAGCTTCCTGGATGCACCGTGTCCGAAGTGCCTTTATTTCCAGCTGTAAGTAGTCGATGTGTGAGTAAAGGGACATGTGAACACTTCCTCAGCAGACGATCATCTTGAGCTCCATTTCCGCTCTTTTTCTGCCCGTTTGACTCCCATGTTGCACTGCAGCCATATTTCCCTCCTTGAGATCTGCCAGTGAGAGCGTCCATCTATAAATCATGGTGTTGGGAGACGAGCGGAGGCCGCCAGAAGTCCATTTAGGACTGTTAATGGTGACGGATGAGTGCGTGGCTGCGTGAGAAGTGGCGAGATGAAGAGATCTGAGCCTCTGAGGGCTTCGGATGAACGTGTTCCTCAAACTGGTCCAACACAGCAGCTGTCCACCAGCACCGGGTCTTATTTTGAAATGCGGTCAGTTACTCATGGACTTATTTGTGATTATTTAATGAATATATTTGATTATCAGAAACAAATCAGAGTACTTTTAGATTACTAACTTCACATCCAGTGTTATTAAAGCTGTTTCACACCAACAAGGATTCATCTATAAACACAATGAAACCGTCTTTAACTTTAAATTATGATGCACCAAACTTTTCTTTGGTTACTTAATGACATTGGAAAGACACATGAACTATTTTCACAGTGACACGTCATTGTGATTATGACTGTTTTCGCTCCGTACTCGTCTGATGTGACGTTAAGCTTCAAATGTCTTCCGAACACCAGATTTTAGATTTGATGGTTCAGTCTAAACCTCGTCGGTGTTGTCGGACATGTTGTTCTTGTTTGTCTCTCGCAAGCAACAAAAAGTAATGTGAAATTCTCGCCTCAACACAAGAGTCTCGCTTTAACCTTAAACCCTAAATAAGAGTCGCTGTGCAGGATCAGCAGCAAACCTTCAATCAGCCGATTAGTAACTTCGGGATCCGGCCATCGACCCGGTTCACCGTACATTTAGATCGATCCAGGAGCCGACGTATCGATGTACTCACATCTCGATTTACGATTCATATCAGTGAATCTTTACACCCTCAATTATCAGTAACTTGATGAGAGGTAATTACTGAGTGCAGATGTTAAGGATTATAACTTTAAAAAGAGAAAGATGAGCCAGGTGAAAAGGATTAGTGGATGGAGGGATGAAGGAGGAAGGAGGAGAAGAGTGATGACCTGCAGCGTGAAGCAGAGTCAGAGTGAACGAGCGCAGGTGGAATTAAAAGAGACAAAAGGAGTGATGGTGGAAATGTGGAGGAGATACGAATTAGCCGAGAAGCAGGATTGAGCTGAGAAGAGGAGAGTGATGGAGAGAGTGATGGAGAGAGCAGGAGGAAGAGGAGTGAGGGATGGGAGGAGGGGAGGGAACGAAAGGAGATGAATGAGAGGGAGGCAAAGGGTGACAAAAAAGACTTGAAAAATGTAACGAGAGAGGAAAGAGGAGAGGTGAGAGATGTGAAAGAGTGATGAAGAGGAGGGAGACAGAAAGTGTAGCTGAAGGAGGAGGGAGAGCAAAAGACCAGGAAGAAGAAGAACTGAATGAAAAGTGAGAATGAACCAGTTAAAGTGCGACAAATATTACAATTAGAGCCGAACAGCAGAGAAACAACACAGTGAAAGTAAATAACACAACAGATATTAAATATCACAATCAGCACGAGTTTCACTTCTAATACTTCCCTTCTTCATGTTTCTGTAATTACTCCAGTTTTTATTTGAGTAAAAAGCCCTGCTGATTAAGGCAACTTCCTCTGGAGTCTACAGAAAACAAGCCTGTGTTTAGTGTTGGTTCGGTCCGATGTTCTCTGGTGTTGGTTCGGTCCGGTTTCGTCCTAACCATCATTCTCTTAAGTAGTCGCTGGTTTTAGCATGTTGGCCCCAGTTGGTTCCAGTATTTACAGATATTTGGAATCTGGTTCGGTCCAGTTTGTTCTGGTATTTTTGGTGTTTAATCATCCAACACACCAAACTCCATTATTCTGTGTTTAAGCCCGGTTTGGTCCAGTATTCACTGGCATCTTTAGTCTGATTTAGTCCAATAACTCGGAGGATCAGAACCTGTTACTGTGAGTGGACTGATGAAGATGATGATGATGAAGATGATGATGTGTTTGTCTTTTCTTCACACGACCCTCCACATCAGTCTGCATACAGATGTTGAGTTACTCACAGACACACGATTGCTGCCGTCACATGTCATGTGATCATTAAACAATGACGTCATCATCAGACGGCTACACGTATGTGCGTGCACACACACACACACACACACACACACACACACACACACACACACACACACACATCTCGCCACAACCACCCTTCTCTGCAAGCTTTTGTGATTGGCTGAGGGAGGGGGCCGGGCATTGCAGAGCTGTGTGTGGGTAAAAAAAAAGCCGGGTGGGGCGGGGGGGGGGTCTGGGGTGTGTGTGTGTGTGTGTGCAGGGGATTGTCTCATCACGCACACACACACACACAGAGTGATGTTTGCTCTGGAGCCATCTATCCTCGCTGTGTGTCGTGCAATCTGTTTTGGCTGACGTCTTTGCCACACTGCGGCTCAGTTCAATGATGTTCTGCCCGCACACACACACACACACACACACACACGCACACACACTCAGACTGACTCTTGAGCATCAGTCAGGCGTCTTTCCTGCCTTTCTTCTTGGCTGCCTGTACGTCAGTGTCTCATGCGTCAGATGTGTGATTTTTCTGGCGGTGAAAGCTCTTCATTAGCCTCGGCGTCAGTTAACCTGCCGGCAGCAGCAGCGCACCCACTCTCACTGTTGATCTCTGTGGTTGAGATGATCCAGATGGGCTGACAGGCTCAAGATCGTCAGATCTGACGCGGCAAAAGGCGAAGATTCACCGCTCTGACACTGAGTACACCCTCGCAGAGAGTTCAAAACCCCTGCAGCCAAAGAGCCATGCCCTGGAGGAGTCTGGAGCATCCCGCTCATACGCCACCCTTTCCCTCAAAAATCACCACTTCACAGAAGAGTCCTGGACCCTAAATATACACCCAAAATCTCAAGTTGTATCCAAGTTCTGCGCCAGAAATCTCCAGTTTATAGACCAGTCCTATAATCCTCAACTACGTGGAAGTGGGACAGATCAGTTGTAAGTTTATTGACCAGTTCCTCTCAATCAATAGCACAGTGCAGCGTCTGACTCCACCTGATCCACAAATGAAGAGTAGTGAAAAGAAAGTGGAGCGTGGGTGGAGGTGAGGCGAACCAATGAAGCCTGGTTACTGAAACAAGTCCACCTAGCTGGAAGCTAACAAGCTAGCTGTGTGTACACAGAAAGAGAAGTGAATTTGTCCTTGTGCTTTAACACTGCCATCTTTTGTGTTCATGTGAGTTTGCACGTGGATTTATTTTCCCCAAACAGTCAGAATATGTGACTGTACATTAACTGTGAGATAGAGAGGAAAAGCAGGCACCAAGAAAAAGAGGAACTACTTTCAGATTTAAGGGTTAATTTCTTTAAGTGTGGCTTGAGATGAATTTAATTTCTTCTCCATAATAAACTCACTTTCCTCGGGAGAAATCCTCCTGGTTGCACTGACAGCTTTCTCTGTTTTATTTTCTGTACTTATAATCTGATTTACTGGGTGGATCTGGTTCTAAGTTACATTGAACACACATTAAAAAGTCTGAGATTCAACCTGCAGTCACCCTGTCTAATTACATGTGGTGTTTTCTGTCACGACTGTCTGTGTAATCATTACACTTCATCACGATCCTGCAGCTTAAAACCACAACCGCCGCACAGTCTCTAATAATGCGGTCATAAATATATTCATGGCAAATATAATTAGGACAAACTGAGACAGACGAAGGCAGTGGAGGAGGAGAGAAACGGACGAAAAATTATGTTTTATCAGGGATGAATTGAAACCAACAGCAGGGAGCGAATTAAAAGTAAAAAAGTGTGGATTTAAAAATCTGAATCCAGATGAGGTGTGAAGGAGAGCGGAGGAGATGGAGAGGAGTAATGAGGTGGCTGAGAGACGAGAAGTGTCTGATTGAAATGCATCGAAGCGAAATTTAATTTGTCTTTACATAAAAATCTCCATTAGGTGTCGTTACATTCAGGTTATTTGACTATTGTTGGACTGAATTAGCAATAAGTTTATTTCTGTGTTTGTTCGTCTGTTTTAGTTTCTATTCACTGATGAGAATCTGAATATATATATCAAAGTTTTTACTTTCAGACTTTTATTTATTTAGTTAGTTAGTTAGGTGGTTTGTTAGATCGATTTTACTTCTTGTTCATTAGTTGTTTCTTCAAAGTTTCTGTGGATGAAATTGCAAAAACTGTTTTAAACGTGGGCCCTGTATTAACTCTTCCTACTGACCAAAAGTTTTGGATCGGTCCAGTATATCTCGCCTGCTGGCTGCTGCCACACGACTGTAATTTGATCCTTCAGGACAACTGCGACCATCAAAGTTACGTCCATTAAAAGTGCCCGTAAAACACTTTGAGTGGACGTAATTCTGAAGGTCGCAGTTGCCCCGAAGTATTAAATTACAGCCGGCTGAGGAGATTCACTGGACTGACTCCAAAACTTTAGTTAAGTATGAATCATGTAATAAAGGGCCCGGTTATAAAGATACAAGAATCTCCTTAAATATAAAACACAGTTACCTGGACAGAAGCATTTCAGTGAGATAAATTGGATTTTACTTCTGTTGGCTGATTTTTTTTTACTTATTACAAGCAATTTTTCCAGTGCAGCAGCAGAGTAAACTAGAAACAATGAGAGTAAGCAAAAAAAGGAATAATAGCAAGTAATGGAAAAAGATAGAAACTGGAGAGAAAAGCCATTAGGCACTGAGAGTGTTGTGGGGCGCAGGAGAGGAACGTCTGGCAGACAGAGAGGGCCGAGCGATCAGGACAAGAAATAATATAACAATCTATTGAATCCACCTAATTTGCTCTGGAGACTGCAGACAGACTTGAGTTTCTCCATCTGAACTCACTAAAGCACAGTATTACATTAAAGATAGTAAAAGCTCCTCATCAGCCATGTTGTTCACAGTACGTCGCCCGAGGAGGAGTCACATGAAGTAATTCGTCCAATCAGCACAGCTCACCAGGAGTGCGACACCACCTGCTTTGTTTGTTCTTGTAGCATTGATCTACTAGTCAACGAGCTCAAATGAATTTTGTAAACAAAACATTAACGCATTAAATCCTGCGATCGTTACGAGTTCCCTGAATAATTGATTGTGGAAGGTTTCAAGATCATTCACTGTCAAAACCAACCTCCACCACAGGAGTACAGCAAGGAACATCTGCGACCAGGGAGGTTATGTTTTCACCGTGTCCGTTGGTTGGTTCATTCATTTGTTGGTTTGTTGGGGAATTTGTTGCTTAGTTGGTTTGTTGGTTGGTTGGTTGTTGGTTGGTTGGTTGGTTGGTTGGTTGGTTTGTTGGTTGGTTGGTTGTTGGTTGGTTGGTTGGTTGGTTGGTTGGTTGATTAGTTGGTTGGTTGGTTGGTTGGTTATTTTGTCAGCAGGTTTACCCCAAACTACTATACAGATTTCCATTAAACTTGAATGGATGGTCTCTGCCCAAATTGGACCCCATTAACTTGTTGTGTTGATCTGTATAATTTCTGTAACATTGCTAGATAAGGCGTTTTTTCCAGATTTGTTCATTTCTCTGGGAATAATGCACGGACCTTGATAACATGTTTTTTAGATGGCTGGTATCTATGAGTGAGCACAGAAAAGGACTGTTTGGCTTGGCAAAGGTATGCACTCTACTGAGTGCACTTCTAGTTGATGATGTGGAAGTCTAGTGGAAAGTGTCTTTCCTTCTTTTTTTATATTCCCAAATCTCCTTCACGATTCTCACAGAGGAGGACACAAGAGGAGATGGGAGGTGAAGGAGGTGAAGGAGGAGCAGAAAGAGGAGAACAGGTGTAGAAGAATGGGAGCAGAGGAGGAGGATGATGAGGTCTCACATCTGATTGATTGTGCGTTATCATGAAGTGCAGATTTATTCCAGCGTGTTCCCTCATCTCCTGCGACCCCGCGACCCCGCGCTCATTAGCATAGAAACCACATTCCCCGGTTGCTGATTGGACCGGGACCGACAAGACCAGGATGCAAAGGAGGAAGTGTGTGTGTGTGTTTGCGTGCACGGGCGCCGTGTGGACTCACACCTACAAGGGGGGCAGGCAGGTTACACATCATCATAATGAGCCGAAGCATTTCCAATCAAAGCAGGTAATTCCTCCTCCCGCTCGCTCTCGCGCTCGCCGCCCGCCTCTTGTTTTGAGTCTGTGTGTGTGTGTGTGTGTGTGTTTGTGGGTGTGTTGGTCCATTAGTGGAGAGCCATTTGATGCCCCCACGCACAAATATTTAGAAAAATGTCCAGATTACATCCCAAGACTCTCCGCCCACTCCTCACCCAGCCGCCGACCTCGGAATATGAGTCTGAAAGCCAAACAGCCTGTGGCCACGACGCGCCGCACACAACTAATTATTTCTGCAGATCTGTGCAGAAGTGATGATATAGGAATCTAATCTCTCCTGTACCAGCGCTGTGGTTTCTGTTCTGTCTGCAGTGACACACAACGTTTCTCTTGTGGGCTCAGTGTGAGCAGCAGCATACCAACTAATCCTGCCTGGTGCTCGAGTGGAAACATACTGAACAAAGTCCGGCCCAATTAAAGCTGCTGACACATTCAACAAGCCCCTGGTCCAGAACTACCCAAAACTAGATGGTAAAGATATAATGTGTAACATTTCTGCTTTAAAATGTCTAAAAATGACTTGACCTTTGTTCTACATGTTGTTGACTGGTCCATAACGGTCCAAACGTAACGTGAAGTCAGCACTCAGCAGAGACTCTGGTTCTGGTTCTGGTTCTCTGTCTCCTCTCTGTAACGTTACCTTCATGAAGTAAAGTCCATTTCCCCTCCAGCTCCAGTCAGCAGTCAACATTACAGAACAGAACCGCCCGACAGTGGAGGTCACCTCCGGATCACTGCTGCAGTCAGGCTGATAAACAGGAGTGAAGATAAATCCACAAGTTCAAAAGTAACTCTGAGCTCTCCTCCTGTTGGTGAACGGCTCCGGATCAGAACCTGACTCCAGGTGTTTGTTCCTCCAGCAGGTCTGGATCTGCAGCTGAGCTTTACACTTAGCAAACGTCTTTTTTTATTTTGACCAGGAGACTCCACATTTCACATTTCAGCTCATTTCTTGTTGTTTTTCAATCACAATCATCCAAAAAATGGCAAACGAATCCTGAACTAGTCTTTCTTTTATTATAAAGGTTGATTTGAGCAGTGATATCACAGAACTGAAAGCTCGACAACGCCCTTTTCTCATCATCAGAATCCGTTAATTCCACTTAAATTTGGGGATTTTTACATATTTTTTATCAAAGATCACTTCTGCATTTTGTTCACTGAAGATCTGAACTGTTGCACCACAATGTCAAACCTCTGCGACTTAAATCAGATGGGTTGGTTGACTACCTGCTCTCTACATGTGATGACTCTGACCTGACGGATCAGGCCGTGGTCCTGCGTTGATTCCTCCTGTTAAATCCTCTCCAGTCATGAGGAGGAGGAGGCATCTTACAGGGATTTGAAGCCTTCACATGTGAGACGTGGACTGTAAAAAAGGGGATTTAAGTCAATATTCACATCACTCAAGGTCCACTGTGAGTCCTACGCATATCGTGGACTCGACTCCATTTATATCCTGAAAGGAGAAGTCTTTATCTTCCACTTTTTTGGT
>NC_133233.1:28864131-28866908 GCF_040436345.1 Pagrus major
TCTCCTCCTGTCCTCCTCCTGTCCTCCTCCCCTCCTGTCCTCCTCCTCTCCTCCTGTCCTCCTCTCCTCCTGTCCTCCTGTCCTCCTCTCCTCCTGTCCTCCTACTCTCCTCCTGTCCTCCTGTCCTCCTCCTGTCCTCCTCCCCTCCTGTCCTCCTCCTGTCCTCCTGTCCTCCTCTCCTCCTGTCCTCCTCCTCTCCTCCTGTCCTCCTGTCCTCCTCCTCCGCTCACTCCTGTTAGTTTTATTGATGAACTCGGCTCCTCCAGAGGGGCCGGGGGAGCACGGCTCATCTCCTGCCCAGGGTCAGTGCACCTCTCCTGGGTCGGGACTCTACACCTCCCCCTGAATCCTCCCCGACCCCGAAACCACAGGTAATGAAGTGTGACTGTCGGGTCCGAACAGGAAACAGGCTGAGTGTGTGTGTGTGTGTGTGTGTGTAAACATGGATACACACACAAACAAACACACACACACACACACACACACACACACACACACACACACACACACACACACACACACCAGGGAGCTGCCCGGTGCCACTACACTGTGATAGCTGAGCAGCTGAATGAACTCCCTCAGAAACATCCATCTATCTACACTGCACGGACAAAAGTATGTGGACGCGGCTGTCTTCCTTCCTTCCTTCCTTAAAAACAGCATCAAATGAGTTTAATTAACAGCAGATGTTTAATGATGTGAGGGATCCTTTTTCTTCGGTTGGAAATCTAAGAGCAGGGCTTCCCCGAGTGCGGACCGCCGGCCCAGTTTGGGCCCGCCATATGTTTCTGGAGAAAAATGTAAAAGACATTATAATATAAATCGTGTTCATGCTGTTTTATTCCTCCTCTGCACGGCAGCAGCTGTGGCCGGAGGTGTTGTGTGTTCAGGTTGTCCGTCCGTCCGTCGGACACATTCATCTCAAGAGCGCATTGATTTTTTCATAATGTGAACAGAGTGACACTTTGCGTAGGAAGTTGGAAAATTGTAGACGCCAACAAACTCTGAGGCCCGTTTCTAATGGTGTCGGCTCACATCTGGACCTGCAGGAACTTTCCATGTCTGACACTTTTGTTTCCGGTCCTTTCCACAGGATGTGTTTTAACAGTGTTTGAGATGATCACTCAAACTCACAGACGTATGATTGTTAATATATGATTGATAAGATGTCCTTTTACACACATTAACGTGCTTTTTCCTCACTGACCACCTCGTTATATTTCACAACACACAGTAACAGAAACCTTCTTGTCTTCGTCTGAAACATTCAGTGTATATCTGTTGTTTACTGGGTGAATAACTGAAAGCACTCAGACCTCGTGTGGAGACCATCTCCTCCTCTCTGTCTCTCTGTGTGTTTATTAAAAGTTATTTCCAGGATAATAAACAAGTCAAAGACGATGGGAATCTTTTTCTCTCCGTCTGTCGCTGCATAAAACATCAGGTTTATTCTGACGTCCTGATTAACTTTTAATGTGTTATGTCTTCATCTTTCGATCTGCTGCTCTCTCTGCTCTTCATCGTCTTCTCTCCTGTCTCTGCTCTTCCTCCACACTTTCGTTCATATTTCCTCTCTTTATCTTTGGATTAACTCAAACTGCAGCTTATTCATTAACCGCCCGGTCGGTCCGTCTCTGCAGCCGATGTGTTCGCTGGTCGTTCAGTGATCTTGTTCTTTTCTACAGTGAGACAGTTTGCACATTAACACGGTCATAGCCTGGATCTTAGAAACACTAATGAGTCCAAGTGACCCGCAAATGTTAAAAGCCTGTCCCAGACCAGACACCACATTAGTCTGAAGCGTGTTTAATTCAGGGAAGTGTCTGTTTCTTGTGGTCTAAAATTCATCAGTTACTCTCTGTGTCTTCTCAGCTGCTCAGTAAATACCCTCCGCTCCACAACGACATCTCCTTCTGGCTGCCGGAGAGCAAAGAGAGCTTCGCAGAGAACGACTTCTACGACCTGGTGCGCTCCATCGGAGGAGACCTGGTGGAGAAGGTGTCGCTGGTGGACGAGTTCAAACACCCAAAGTAGGAAAAAACACACAAATACACAGATACACGTGTGGTTGTACATTAAACTGACTCACATTCATTCCCTGGAAATGAAACGTCTTCATGAGTTAGTGGATTATCTTCATGTCCCCACAATGAGAGAAACTGCTCACTGGTGTACACATTATTACAGATATAAGGACAGGCCAAAGCGTTCAAGGAAAAGAGGAGTAAATAACACGATCAGAGAGTCTTAAATTCTTAGCCGACAGACACGTCAGACCTCAGCCAATCACAGCTCGCCATCTTTCATCTGCCCTGACCTGCGTGACGAGCAGAGGTGACGTGTAGCTGTTCCACCTGACAGCACCGACAACCGCCGTGTCCTGACGTGATCTCAGCTCTGTACATGAAAGTGTGTGTGTGTGTGTGTGTGTGTGTGTGTGTGTGTGTGTGTGTGTGTGTGTGTGTGTGTGTGTGTGTGCAGACTGGATTAACCTGATGCTCCTGACCTGAGGGTGATGGTTGGATGGCTCCAGGTTCACTCTCCATGTTTACAGTTTGAAGTGCTGCGATTGGTCGAGGTCTCAGAAGGAAGCGTAAACGTTTGTGACGTTTCTCTGGCGCTCGTTTGTTCCTCCGTTAGGAAACCAGCAGCTGACGCTCACTTCTGATCTTATCAGGCTGATTTTGTGCTCTGGTTTAATTTTGTTCTGTGTGTCGTGGCATCACCTAAAAATATTGTGTTGCTATCTTAAAGGAACAGTTCACTCAAAAAGTCAA
>NC_133233.1:28872008-28887008 GCF_040436345.1 Pagrus major
CGACTGGCGGAGTCTGTCGCTGTCTGTCTGTTACATAATACTCAGTTGTTTCTTGCCGTCTGCCAGCTAATGTAAAGTATTCTGTCTGTTTGGGGAATAAACCCATTAGCCTCAGGTAACTTGGTAGCTTTCAGCTATGTGGGCTTGTTTAACTAACTAGCTCGCTTCAGCTCCACCTCTTTGTCCTTTATTGATTAGCAGGGAGTTAGGGGGAGTCAGGCGCTGCCAAGATGGCTTCAGAAACCTTCACGGAGGCTCTGTCCACTATTTTACACTCAGTTGTTCACGTTCAAATCGCTGCGGAGGAAGACGATCTCTTGACATCAGAATCACAAGGAGCTATTTTACTGTACGTAACCGAATCATTTGAAGAAGATCAGAAAGACTTCTTCCTTTCCGAACTGACCACAGCGGTCGTCCTGACCTGAGTTCAGGTCTCAGTGACCTGGACGTCTCTACTCAGAGAGACAGATTCAGACTCATCTTTTATCAGGGGAGCTGAAGAAGACAACACCACAGAGGGGAGGATGATGACGGACTGCTGTCTGCTCTCATTGGTTTTACAGAAAAACCTGAATCATTGAGGATCCTGAGCCTCAACATGTTATTAAAGCAGATGTATTGATTCATGAGTCGATCAACAACTTGTTTCTGGTTGTAGCCTCTCCAACGTGAAGATCTGCTGCTTCTACAGAAAACTGAATATCTTTGGGTTTTGGACTGTGAAGGCGTCACCATGCTTCATCAGAAGGAACCTGTCAGACGGTGATGCGGGAGCTGAAGGTTGTTGTGGCCGAACATACGTACGAGATGATTAACGTTTGTTTGTGACACCTGATGAAAGGAAGTCCAATTTTCTCTTTTAGCTCCGTTTTGAGTCTCTGCCAGAGGAGGGACGTAACAAAGTACAAATACTTCATTACTGTACTTCAGTACATGTTTCAGGTATCTGTCCTGTACCTGAGTATCTCTGAGACTTTCCCTCTCTACATCTGAACACCAACATCTGAACTTTCTCCTCCTCACAGCTTCAAACAGCCTCGTTACTTTAGTTTGATGCATCTGAGGTGAATTATGGATTATTGTTATTTGGCGTCATCGCACGCCGCCTTCAAACATCACTTTGAATTATATTAATATGATGTGAGCTTCAGTTAGCTTTGACCACAGATGTCCTTCAGAGGGAGACTTTTTACTCTGATACTCTGAGTACATGTCAGAGCCTGTACTCTATTACTTTTACTGGAGGAAAGAAGCTGGATCAGTACTTCTACTTTTACACGAGTATCTGAAGTTCTCCTGGAGGAAACAGGAGCGCTGACAGTGAACCAGAACAGTAAAGTTATGTCCCGACAGATAAAGCAGCAGTGACCTCCGGGGCCGAACAATGACGTCACCATGTAAGTATCACAAATTGCAGTTCCTCTATCGGCCACTTGAGGCTCCAAAAGTGAGTCAAATGTTAAAATGTCCAACTTTACAGCAGAAATAAACGGTTTTGGTCTTTGGCCGACACAAACCTCCCAAATCTGAACAAAGCACCGTGTGTGTGTTAATCCTGACCGGATGAACCAAAACAACATAAATATTGCACTCAAACGTTGCGTAACGCTGCTGATTATACGTGTTGAAATATGACGGTTTGACAGTTTAGTGGATGTGGGCGAAGCTGCAGGGTAAACATCCACCTAACAAGTGTGTGTCTGTGTGTGTGTGTCTGTGTCTGTGTGTGTGTGTGTGTGTGTGTGTGTGTGTGTGTGTGTGTGCGGATGGAAAACAGGCTGGATGGGCACAAACATACGTCTTCTTTATATCGACTCTCTACAGCATCTGTGTGTGTTTATTTGTCTCTTTCCATCTCGTTTCTTTTGTTTCGTCCCTTAAAAACCTTTTTTTCTTCTTCACGTCTGCTTCTCTGTCGTCCTCCGTCTGTTGTCCTCATGAACACCAACATCTTCCTTTCTTCCTTGTCTTCATCCGCTTCACCTTCCTTCAGTAAATTTGTCCTTTTTAGGAAAATAATTCATCTGTTATTATCTGAAGGTGTCATTTTGTGAAATATGGCGAAAATTTGAAGGTAGCTTTAAAAAATGTAGGGGACAGCAGGGGGCAGCATGTCACCGGAGTAACCGACAACTGCTGCTCTTCACTAGCTACCCTCAGCTGTAGCTAGCTACCGTTAGCAAATTAGTGTCTAAGTGGTCCTATAAGCCGGCTGCAGTCTGCCTGGACCGAGACATCGGATCACAGCGGGAGTCACTGCAGGCAACCGGGCTCAACAGCCTCCCGGTGAAGACGTGTGGACAGACTGGGACTGAACTCTGAGAGAGACGGAGGTCAGTGTGAAGACAGAGGACACAGTACAGAGGTGATTTACAGCCGCTCTGACCAGGACTGACTCCGGGGACGAGAAGACACGGCAGGAGAGGACAGAGAGAGGCAGGATATTTTCACGTTTCTCTGTGAACTGAGGATTTATTTGGACCGAACCAGAGGTGACTGGAGAACTGGCTCCTTTTACATCTCCAGCTGAGCTACAGAGTGCTGTTAGCAGCTAGCTGGTTAGCATGCTAACTTCAGAACAGAGACGTCTCTGACATCCACACTGTTGTTCCTTCACTCTGTAATGATTCTGGACAGATCTGACAGACTTTGACGTGTTTCAGTCAGAGAAACGTCCTGATCTCCTTCTTTCTGTCCAAAGGATTTATACTTTTGATCTTAACGTCTTCATGATCTTCCCTCTAGCGCCACCCTCAGGACGTGTTTAGCTCCACTGCTGGTGAGTCTCTGAACAGGCGCATCACACACGTCTTAATCTGTGATGAGCAGCGTGACCACGACTGCAGTCTGAGGAAAATATCTATATATACATCAAACCTGACTCCTGAGGAATAAAACCAGATGAAAACACACACACACACACACACACACACACACACACACACACACACACACACACACACACTCACACACTCTTCATCTCCAGGGGGGAAACTTTAATAAGAGTCAAACTGATCGATGGCTTTAATTTAAAGATCAAACACGACACACTGCAGGAAGTCAACCAGCGCTCAACAACCTGCACTGTGTGTGTGTGTGCATGTGTGTGTGCATGTGTGTGTGCATGTGCATGTGTGTGTGCATGTGTGTGTGTGTTGACAGTAGAAACCCACAGGATCAGCTGAAACAGTGGATCGCAGCTGATTTCTGTATTTGGAGAATTATTTCTTTCGTGTCCATCACAGCTTCATACCTCCACGCGGACGGGTCGTGGTGTCAGAACCAGATGTCCCTGCAGCACCGCGCTTCATCACGACTCACAACCGCAAAATCAACACGCAGCAGAACGACACGAGGCCTCGGACCGACACCGCTCGGCAGCACGACGCAGAAACACAGAACATGAACTGAACGAATCGACAAACACACAACGTCTTTAACATCCCCATGTTCAGTATGAGAGAGTGTGTGTGTGTGTGTGTGTGTGTGTGTGTGTGTTTATGAGTGTGTGTGTTTGTTTGATGTGTGCGCCTGTATTTGTGCATGCGTGCATACAAGTGTAACAGTATGATTGCCCACATGTGTGTGTGTGTAATCCTATCTGCTTGTCATGCAGGGTATCATTACATCCATATGGTCATCACACACACACACACACACACACACACACACACACACAGACAGACAGACAGACACACACACACACACACACACACACACACACACAGACACACACACAGACAGACACACACAGACAGACACACACACACACACACACAGACACACAGACAGACAGACAGACACACACACACACACAGACACAGACACAGACACACACAGACACACACACAAGGACACACACACACACACAGACAGACACATTGCTGAACTTGTTTCTCAGTTGTTGGTGAGTTAAAGAGGAAAACAAACCAACAGTGGTCAGACTGTTTAATGGGCCCATCATCATGTACTGATCCACTGAACCCTCGATCACTGAACAGAACATCTGTGGTGACGTCTGTTGAAGAAACTCTGAAAACAAACACTGAAGCAGAGCGAACGAGATCATCAGAACCTCCTCCAGAGGGTTAGGGCTCCGTGTGTCTCTGTCGCCCCTTTTCATTCTGGGCCGGTGCTGGAGCTGGTTCAGAGCTGGTTCAGAGCTGGTTCAGAGCTGGTTCAGAGCCAGTTCTTTGCTCCCGGTCAGGAAAACTGGTTCCAGAGTGGCACCAGACTTTGCTGGTCTAGAACAAAGAACTGCTTTCATCAGGGCCACTTCAGACCACCATTTTTAAAAACCAGAGCCAGTGAAGCGGTTCTGGGTCGTCCACGGGAGAATACACTCAAGATTTTAACTATGGACGCTCAAACCGAAGCAGCAGAGGCCTGAGGACCAGTCATGTAGCAGCCATCAGTCTGAGTGACGCAGGGGAGGCGCTCAACGTTAGCATGTTAGCAATGTCACTGCGAGCGCGGTGCTGTTAGCATTCTGTCTGAGACACCAGCACGTTTCCACAGTCGCCTCTGTAGTGAGTCGCTTTGTTTTCTCTGCCTGCCGCTGAGGAACGTTTCTCTCCTCCTTCATGTGTGTGTGTGTTTTAAAGGAGGGTCACACACACACACACACACACACACACACACACACACACACACACACGTGGCAGGTGAAGCTTTAAGCCATGCAGCCGCAGATCAATAACATTTATATTAGAGTCAAACACACACCATGTGTTCACACACACAGGAAGTGATCCTGCTGCAGGGTGTGTGTGTGTGTGTGTGTGTGTGTGTGTGTGTGTGTGTGTGTGTGTGTGTGTGTGTGTGCGTGTGTTTGTGTGTGTGTGTCATGTGTGTTTTCCCTGCTGTGGTGGAAAAGGAAAAGCCTGAAACAGTCAGTCACCAGGCCGGATCAAAGACCCACTGATCACAGAACAGTTTTGTGGTTTTCATCCACGTGCCTCCTCCTCCTCCTCCTCCTCCTCCTCCTCTTCTTCCTCCTCCTCCTCTTCCTGTTCTTCCTCCTCCTCTTCCTCCTCCTCCTCCTCTCCCTCCTCCTCCTCTCCCTCTTCCTCCTCCTCTTCTTCCTCCTCTTCCTCTTCCTCCTCCTCCTCTTCCTCCTCCTCCTCCTCTTCCTCTTCCTCCTCCTCTTCTTCCTCCTCCTCCTCCTCCTCCTCCTCTTCTTCTTCCTCCTCCTCTTCTTCCTCCTCCTCATCCTCTTCTTCCTCCTCCTCTTCCTCTTCCTCCTCCTCCTCCTCCTCCTCTCCTTCCACTTTCAGTCTTCACTGTCTCTCTGATGTTTTCTCTCCGTCCTCCTCAGAGCTGCTCACTCTGCTTCTTCAATGACAGACCTGTTGATGACTGTTTGTTGGGAGCAAAGGAGGAAGTCAGGTGTTCTCAGAGCTCAGGTCAGGTGGAGGCATGCAGCTCGTCTCCGTAGTGACTCAGTCAGCTGGTGGAGTTTCCTCTGAATCAGTTTCAACAGTTTCCACGGCTGTTCGATACGTCGTGTCCTCGGCTGCAGGACTGTCAGAGTCATGATCACTGCTGTCGGGACTGAACACGGCTCCTGATACTTTGACATGCAGCCGAGGAATCAAAGCAGCCATCTTCTGACGAGTGGACGACCCACTGAGCCACAGCCGCCCCAGTACCTGGCTTTGAGTATCCAGCTCTGAGTATCTGGCACTTAAAGCCCTGGATGTGAGTTTTCCAGCCCAGCAGAGTTCAGCGGAGCTCGAGTTGTCTTCTGTTTGGGGTTGTGTGGGTCAGTGTTGAATGTATTTGTGATCTACTTGTCGTTGCATTGCTATTAGCTTTGTTGTTTAGTTGGTTTGAGCTATTTTACTTCTATTTTCTGTATATATCATAGAAAAAAAGAACATTGCGATGTTTTTTTTTACTAGACATTTTGGCCGTTAATCTTTGAATCTGCTGAACAACGTGATAAAGACAGCACACACCAGTCAACGTCGCCACTGCGAGGTGTGCAACAGGAAGTATAGATACTTCAGGGTTTGAATTATGACATCATATATCGTGTCTGTAATCAGCCAGCGACTCAACACCTCCATCTGAAGACTGAAGGCAGACGTCAGCACTCCACACAGCCTCTGTAAAGCAGACTTTGAGTTGAAGAACAGATCTAAACGACGTTTGTGGCTGCAGAGCTAACGTTCCTCCACCTCCTGTCATCCCTCCATCAACTTCTCCATCACTGAGGCCGACTCAGTCGATGACTTCTTCACCCTCTTGTTTCTCTCTGCTCTTCCAGCTCGTTTTTTTACGCCTCCTCTCCCTCCCCATCACTCTTTATTCTTTTTACTCTCGGAGTCTTTGAAGCTAGCTGTGGCAGTCCATTAAGTCGACTAACCAGCACCCATGGGAGCCATCCGGGCCCGCTGTTACATCATGTTACTGCAACATCAAGGGGAGGAGGATGGAGTGTGTGGAGTTGTGTGTATGCGTGAAGATCTTAGGTTGCCTGAACCTGCTGTTCTCTGTTTGACCTCAACAATCAAAGCAGCTTCTGAATATCGCAGCGTTTTCATTCCTGTGAAGTGTCAGAGCACTTTTCTTCTTCCACATTCGGCCTCAAATGAGCACTTAATAGGATTTTTTTAGATGTGTTACATAAAGCTGCAGCCTGAATGTGCGAGGTCCCAGGCGGTTTGGTTTTTCATGATTTCAGCTCATGACATGAATAATGCTCTTCATCGTGTTCTGTAAATGAGTGTGTTTTAGTTGGAGACATATTTATTTCTCACTTTGAAGAGTAAAGCAGCGATGTGTCGCACTGGAAGAGTCATGACTTCCTGTTCAAACACACGCAAAAAAAAAGATGAGATATTCGTGTACCATATCCTCTAAAAAGTGACAGTTTGTGAAGCTACATTACAAAGTATTATCATATTAATGCACTGAAAGTATCTGTGACGCAGACGCACATGGTGTTGAAACGTTTGTCCTTATATAAAGTTTGTGGTTCGTGACCCCGGCGCTGCGGTTCACCTCGACTGTACACACTGTATTTCAAATGAAGGTTAGACTTTGTGTAAACAGACAGTTTCATCTCACTTTAAAATGTCACTACAGGAGAGAGATAACATGTGAGAGGTTATCTTGGGCTGCTTGTGATTTTTCTGATAGTGTCAAGATAACACGAAAGGAGTCTCAGAAGACTCACACTAACTCTGGGTTAACAAACTGTGTGTGAAAACGGGCAAAGTTATCCGAAGGTCAACAGCCACGCAAACCACGTTCATCATCACAGCCTACACCGAGCGTGACCTTCCTGAAAACACGTCACCTGAGTCAGGAGATCCAGATTTCTCTTCTTCAGATCATGTCGGGAAGTGAATTAAAATGAGACAACGTGGCCTGAAAGCATCTGCTAATATGAGCGTGTTGTATTGTACATTTTGGCCTTTTTGTCATTATTGATGAGCAAGGTGAGCTCTCTGAGGAGGTTAATGACAGTTAAGTGAACTGACTTCAAGAACTCTTGAGAAAAAAAAAATCACCCAAAGGTCCAAAGTCATTCCTCTTCCTTGACTGAGAGTTTGTAGATTTTCAGAACCATGATTGTATTAAAATATATCCAGGATTAATGTTGGGCCTGTTTGGACTCAGCTCTGGTCGTCTTCTGTTGCTTCTCCCACTTCAGCTCCATCCAGACTCCATGTCTCTTCCCAAATTAGACCTTCTTGTCTCCAGTTATTAACAAAGATGGCGGCGAGTTAGAATCCAGACTCCAGACTTCAAACTGTCCCTCAGGAACGTGATAAGTGATGTCACATATGATGAGTTGATGCAGCGCAGTTTCCCAACTCTGTGGAGGTACAGCGGAGGGGTGATGAGCCCGCTGGAGATGCCGATGGACAGGCTGAAGGAACTTCTGCGATGCAAACACCAGTGTTGGGCCGAGGATGAAGAGGTGAGCTCCAGCTGATCACGAGGATCCTCTTCATGCTGGTCTGGCGCTGGTGGTCTCGGCTGCGGCTGCTTCAGCACACAGAACATGGACGCTGCAGAACACCATGATCAGCAGGAACAACAGGGACACGGTGACGAGCAGGGAGGAAACTGTGAAGGCAGGTACGATGCAGTGCAGCAGCATCAGCAGCCCGTCCACTGTGCAGCACGCTCACCTGCACCGGAGAGTCTGAACCTGCGGAGGGAAATAAGACTTGTTCAGGGAGTGAGAGAGCTCTGATAATGACACTATGTTTGACATTTGTCCAGATCAATGTTGAGCTTCCATCAAGTGCTGAGCTTCACTGACGGTAGCTGAACATTAAGAAGGGAAAGACGAGCTGAACAGCTGAGCTCATGTACCAAACACATGACAGTCAGTCAAACCTCCAGCTCAGCGACTGTTAATCCACCTGGTGAAATCATTAAGTACATTTACTTGAGTAGGGTACTGCACAAGTACAATCAAAGGTACTTGACTGGTGCTTTAGTTGAGTACTGGCATACTCTGATACTCTATATGCCGATACTCTATACTCCTTTACTCTGATACTCTATACTCCGATACTCTGATACTCTGATACTCTATATTCTAATACTCTATACTCTATACTCTGATACTCTATACTCTATACTCCGATACTCTGATACTCTATATTCTAATACTCTATACTCTGATACTCTATACTCTATACTCTGATACTCTATACTCTATACTCTATACTCCGATACTCTGATACTCTATACTCTGATACTCTATACTCTGATACTCTATACTCTGATACTCTATACTCTAATACTCTATACTCTGATACTCTATACTCTGATACTCTAATACTCTATATTCTAATACTCTATACTCTGATACTCTGATACTCGATACTCCGATACTCTGATACTCTATATTCTAATACTCTATACTCTGATACTCTATACTCTGATACTCTAATACTCTATATTCTAATACTCTATACTCCGATACTCTGATACTCTATATTCTAATACTCTATACTCTGATACTCTATACTCTGATACTCTAATACTCTATATTCTAATACTCTATACTCTGATACTCTGATACTCTATATTCTAATACTCTATACTCTGATACTCTATACTCTGATACTCTAATACTCTATATTCTAATACTCTATACTCCGATACTCTGATACTCTATATTCTAATACTCTATACTCTGATACTCTATACTCTGATACTCTAATACTCTATATTCTAATACTCTATACTCTGATACTCTGATACTCTATATTCTAATACTCTATACTCTGATACTCTATACTCTGATACTCTATACTGTATACTCCGATACTCTGATACTCTATATTCTAATACTCTATACTCCGATACTCTATACTCTATACTCCGATACTCTGATACTCTATATTCTAATACTCTATACTCTGATACTCTATACTCTGATACTCTATACTCTGATACTCTATACTCTGATACTCTATACTCTGATACTCTGATACTCTATATTCTAATACTCTATACTCTGATACTCTATACTCTGATACTCTATACTCTGATACTCTATACTCTGATACTCTGATACTCTATATTCTAATACTCTATACTCTGATACTCTATACTCCGAGCAAAAGCACTTAATAGGAGCTCTCCTTTAACACATTAACACATCAGTAATTATATTCCAGTATATTATTCTGAAGTGCGCTTCTATGTTTCGGAAAACTAAATTATAAACTATAAGTTCTATTTTAATTAAATATGCTTAAATACATTTCAGCTTTGTGTTGGAGTTAATTATCTCCTTGATTCCTAATAATCGTTATGAGCCCTGAAAAGCCATGTCGACCCACAGCTGGTAGAGATGGAGTTCATCTCCTCACAGAAACAGCCCTCACCCTCAGCAGACACACTTTCTGTCCTCGGAGGTTGAATCTCAGCGCGAGCTTTTAAGTGTTTGCTCGGCAGTGACACAACAAAGAGTAATGACAGGACAGCTGCTCGTTCACCAGTTCACTGGCTCTTCTACACAGACATAAAAGCTTCCTGTATTCTAACAACAAGAAGAAGAAAAAACTGTCTCCATTCAGGTTTCCACACCTCCTTCACACATGTTGTGTGTTTCCAGGCTGGTGCTGCCTCTAAACAACATCCATCCCATCCTGGTTTTGCATTCAAGAGGATCTCCTGTTTGTAATTTGGCCTTTTTGTTTCTCGACAGTTTCACCACAAGCTCTTTTTAAACTGAGCCCACCTGTGGATTTGCATGACGGGCAGCGAGTGGAGTCTGAGTTTACATCTGGTGTGTTCAAAACAAGCTGAGGGGAGACACGGATATGGTTTCTGTGAATGGCTGAGGGCTGAGGGTACGGCCACATTTGCCTTGGATTTCCCTCAGAATGTAATTTGTCAGTGAATTTCACAAACAGAGCAGCAGCTGGACCAGGACGAGCGGATTTATCTGAGGGCCCAGAACAGTTCACATAAAGAACAAGGATCCAGCTTCCCAGGCAGTTCCAACAGCTGGTCCTGTTGAGTCAGGAGGTCTGTTTGAGATCTGTATGCAGACGATACTCTGTTTTATAATGTAGTTAGATTGATGCAACGATGACACCTGTTTCATGACTGGCAGGTTGTCGTTTAAGTTTCACACTATGTCATGTTAGAAAAATGTCTTTTTTCCCCAAATTTTCTTGAAAAAATGTTCTAACAACAAAAGGGAAAAACATTTTATGAGCAATTTTATTGTTTATATTTTCAACAAGTTAATATTAGTGTAAATTATTGTCTGTTTAAATATTACTCTATATTGTAGTACAGTGTAGTATGAGGCACATATGTTCACATATTTTCATTCCTAGTAGTATTTCTATATTTTTACATTTTATCTTTTATTTTATCTTCTATATTTTTATTTTTACACACTATTATTTTATACTATTTCTTATATTTTTTTCTACTCAGCGGCATTTCGTTTTTAGCATGAGTTAACGTTCTGACCTCAAATGTCTGTCATGATTTGAACAGTTTTCATGAAGTCAGAATAAAATCTGTCTTCAGCTGGTGATCTGTGGATTATTCAGAGCAACAAGGAGGCCGACATCTCAGACGGAAACTTCAAAACCTGGACAAATAAACGGCAAAACTTCTGACTGGAAAGACACTCGAGAGACACTGGAGATTACAAAACTGCTAGACAACTTGAGAGTGAATCTCTTCATATCAATTATTAAACTTATCTGATTGAAGTTGTGTAATTGTGCTGTGAGTCCAGTTTACCTGCAGCAGCATCTCTCCAGTGAACGAGCCTCATGTGACTGTTGATCGTCCATCAACCAGCCGGGCGGTGATCAGAGAAGTCGCCTCCTCCTGAGGCTTCATCTGCATGACTGACACTGTTCAGTTAAAGCAGGAGGATATAATGTGACTCACTCGCTTCACGTCGCTTCTCGTTACATAAAAACATACATTCGCAAAATAAATCCATTTTCACGTTTTCATAAATAAAGCAGCAGTTAAAGCAGGACAGTCCTGGCAGTTACATCTATTCTTTCAGTTTACAAGCTAGCTAGTGTGCCAGGATGCTAACTGTAGAGCATCCTTGCTAGCTAGTCAACTTCACCAGCTCACCCATCAGTTTTCTGACTAATTAAAACAAGTGAAACCACTAAATGTTACATTTACAATCAATTCTCTTTTAATAGCAAGATTTACCTTCCTAACCGTTCCTGTTACAGAGTGTGCTGACTGAGTATCTCATGCAGCATCGTGATGTTCACTTCATTAATTATGGTCCCATTTAAACAGACGTTAAAGCAGGGGATGATTTAGGGCGGGGCTACCTTCTGAGTTGTGAGTCAGATCCAATCAGGACGTCCTGCTCAGCTCCAACATCTCCAAATATGGTCACTTCTGGCTCCAATGAAATCAAGATGGCGACAGCCGTAGGGCAAAAATGGTGGAGCTTCAGGTTGTTGTTTAGCTTTCACTGACATCTTTTACTGAATGCTCTTGACTTGAATAATATTAATAATATTAATAAAAGTGACTTGAGTTATTAACGATTGACGAGGAAGTTTGGATGCAAACCTCATGACGTCAGTACAACGATTAATTGTGCTAACATTAGCGAATAACCAGTTAAGACAGAGTCCAGCTGAGGCTGATGTGATGTCATCAGTTCTGCAGTTTTAGGTCATAAAGTGAAGTCTTGATCACATCAACATGTTGACCTGATGATGGCGCTACATGAAACTCAGAGCATCACCACAGCTGTTACAGTTCATCCTGAGGGGAACATGAACGTCTGAATGGTCCAACAGCTGTCGAGATGTTTCAGCCTCCATCATGGTGATAAAGAGTCAGAAGTGAATTAAAGTGTTTACAACACAATAACAGGAATAAACACAAAAGTCTTTGGAGTTTTAAAAGACACAGACCCACACAACACACACACACACACACACACACACATACACACACACACACACACAGACACACAGACACACAGTTGTGAGCTTGTGAGTTTAAGTTTGTATGAAGTGGAAACTTTGGCGTGAGGAATGTTTGTTTTGGATGGAAGAGTTGCCCACATGGAGAGTGGAGCGGATCAACAGTGTGTGTGTGTGTGTTGGTGTGTGTGTGTGTGTGTGTGTGTGTGTGTGTGTGTGTGTGTGTTGGTGTGTGTGTGTTGTGTTGTGTGTGTTGTGCTGGTGTGTGTGGTGTGCTGGTGTGTGTGTTGTGCTGGTGTGTGTTGTGTGTTGTGTGTGTGTGTGTGTGTGTGTTGTGCTGGTGTGTGTGTTGTGCTGGTGTGTGTTGTGTGTTGTGTTGTGTGTGTGTGTGTGTGTGTGTGTGTGTGAGGCAGCAGCTGGGCTCCAGGTGTGCAGCAGGGAGCTGTGCAGGAGCACAGATGAGTTGATGGTTTGTGTGAAGGTGACGCTGAAGGTTTCAACATGGCCGCTGAGAGGAGACCTGAGGACCGACGCAGATCCTCACAGCTCATCTCACGTTCATGATGTCATCAACCCAACATCTCCCAGAATGCCTTTCAGCAGCGAGCGGCCACAGAAGGTAACTCTCTTTCTACTTGTAGCAGTCTGTGGTAGCATCTGAAGTCCTGCTGGAGGACAGGATGTGAGGACTTGCTTGGATAAATGTCTGTTTTATATTTTGCGATAACAAAATATGATCAAATAAATCAAAAACAGGACAAAAGTTCTTGTTTACGATGGTTTAAATTCCTGCGTATAATAAGTGAGTGACAGAGAGAGAGTCTGACTGAGAATGTAAACACTCACAGCTGTTAATGAGCTGCTTATTGGGAAATTGGAGGTAATTATTGTGTTTTGGGGTAATTTATAAGAAATGTCAAATAGTTAGCGCGGTAATCTCCACCTGCTCAGCACGACACGAACACGCTGTAAAATGAAGTGAATTGTGAATTTTTCTCAGGATGTCAGATGTTTAGAGAGTTTTTTAGAAGTTCGACCACAAATTAAATTAACCTCCCGGCTTCAAACGACATGAGAGAGAAGGAACAGAAAGAGGAGAGAACACCACAATGAGACAGAGAGGAAAGAACAAGAGGGAGTTAAAGCTGTGAGATCATGGACGTTATGTAACGACACCATGGTGACCCGGGGATGAAAGGATGAAGGGAGGACGGGCTGAGAACCAGAACCAGAGTCTCTGCTGAGTGCTGACTTCACTCAGAGCTTCACCTCAACTCTCTGATGTGTTAAAGTTTTCTTCCCGTTGTGTTTGGTCTCGCTCTCAGACTTCCTTCCTCTCTCTCTGACTCTCTCCTGAAGTTACAGCCACAGACGACCAGATGAAACTCAGCGTCACCTCGAGGACACTGGAGGATTTCTCTGCTTTAACTTTGTTGGAAACGTTTGTGATGATGTGAGAACACAACTCAACAACATGCAGAACAAAGGTCCAGTTGTTTTAATGCAGAAATCGTTCACATGATATCTTTAATTTAGACGAGTATCTGATTTGAATAAACACCAAACAAACATGGCGTCCTCATGACAGCCAGAGACACATGCTGTGTTCAGGATCAATCTCCCATCATGAGAGCGTTTGATGGTTGAAGATCACCTGCAGGTCGTAAACATGTGAATGTTTCCGTGTGTTCAGTGAAACACGAACACGTTCGGCTCTCTGTCATTCTGGATGTTCTCGTCTCTCTGATATAAACATGTTGCTGATGAGCGACAGATGTGACGTCAGCACCAGAATAACTCATCCAAACACTTCGGCCTGAGTCTTTTGTTTGATCTCTCATTTCATGGTATTTTAGCTCGTTAGCTGCCGGCCTGATCCAGAGTTACATAAAACACGTGTCTGCTCCTGAAAATGTCCAAAAATAACATCTGAAATACCAGCGGCCGTCCACATACTTCTCCCTTTTCTTCCTCCTGGCTGTTGTTTGAAACTCCGTCCATTCCTGATTATTATCTGTCTCTCGAGTGTCACCGTTTAATTGGACGCCCCTCCTCCTCCTCCTCCGTCCCCATGGGAAAGTATGCAGACACATTTTGATTTGATTATGGCTCAAAAACCAAACTATGCTCGGTCGCATTCCAGCTTCAAACAAACAGACGGTCTGAGGAAACAGCGGAGCAAGGCAGCGGTCAGGGTCGAAGGTTTGAATCTCTTCACACGTGCTCAGATTCTTTAAACACACCTTTTCATTATTTTCTAACTTTGTTCAGGAGGATATCTCCTCGGACGTCCGTCAGACTCTTCTCTTCCTCTCTTTCCTCCTCTCACAGTGGAGGTGGTGCACAGACGCCCTCTACAGGCAGGAAGAGTCACTGCACACTGCAGCAACATCAACGCTTCCTGTTTATCACTTCAGCCACAGAAAATCTCTTGTGATCCACAAAGACAAATGTTCAGCCATCTGTAAGAGCTCTGTGAGAGCGAAGCGCTGGTTTACGACAAACAAACACCAGGTGAGGAGGACACGTCCACACGGGTTAAAGGAGCAGTTCACCCAAACAGTAAAACACTCATGGGATC
>NC_133233.1:28892008-28919508 GCF_040436345.1 Pagrus major
GCTCCTCTTCCTCCTCCTCGTCCTGCTCCTCTTCCTCCTTCTCCTCTTCCTTCTCCTGCTGCTCCTCTTCCTCCTCCTCCTTCTCCTCCTCCTGCTCCTCTTCCTCCTGCTCCTCTTCCTCCTCCTCCTTCTCCTCCTCCTGCTCCTCTTCCTCCTGCTCCTCTTCCTCCTCCTCCTCCTCCTCCTCCTCCTCGTCCTGCTCCTCTTCCTCCTCCTCCTCCTCCTTCTCCTCCTGCTCCTCTTCCTCCTGCTCCTCTTTCTCCTCCTCCTCCTCCTCCTTCTCCTCCTCCTCCTCCTCCTTCTCCTCCTGCTCCTCTTCCTCCTCCTCCTTCTCCTCCTGCTCCTCTTCCTCCTGCTCCTCTTCCTCCTCCTCCTCCTCCTCCTCCTTCTCCTCCTGCTCCTCTTCCTCTTCCTCTTCCTCCTCCTCCTCCTCCTCTCCGTCACATCGTCTGTCTCTACATGATTTCAGATTCGCTCTGTGAGTCTCAGACTTCGCAGCGTACCTGGATTTTATCAAACCCACCTCTCACACTTTCCCAGATGTCCCGGAGCTGCTCTCCACCGACCGCAGAGGATTTCCAACTGATTATTTCCTTACATTAGTCTCCCTCAGCTCCATCACATCCTCCTCCCACTCTGATTACTGTTCACAAAACACCGACTTACGTCTTTTCCACACAGTCACTCAGGGGTCACTGTGGCGTACTTGTAATCTTGATGGTTTAGGAATTGAAAAGTCTGATAAATGTTGTTGACGGTCCTCATGGATCCGATGAAGACCAGATATGTTCTCCTTCAGCAGCTCACGTCAAAGAACTTGAGTATGTAAAAAATTGTTTGAGTAATTTTTCATGCAAAAATGGCAGAAAAATGTTGTTTTAAGGAACCGGAGGTCAGTAACGACGTCACTCCTCCCATGGGTCAGTCAGGAGCCAGAACAGCTTCCTGTCGGGTCAATGTCAACACAGATCGAACACGAACATAAAGGAGTCACGACTCTCCAAATCAATTCAATTAAACATTTTTTCATCACTGTTAGACTCTTACATCTGAAGAGTGAAGATGTTTTTATGTCCTGACAGCTGTCAGTTACATATCAAACTCTTCTTTAAAAAGATATTTTACAACAACAGCTCGACTTCATCCCGGTGTCTTTTTGACAAGTTCAAGTAATATTCACCAAATATAAACAACAAACAGCCTTCAGTGATTCAACAACAAACAACAAAAGAGAGAAATTCAGTTTGTTACAAAGTTCAGTTCCTCTAATCTGTCCAGAGTGAACCCTCTGCACAAACAAATCAATAAAAGATCTCTGATAAAGAAAATACACCAACATGTCCGACGCTGTCAGAGTTTCCTCTGGTACCAGTCAGCTGATCGTCTTCATCACACAGGAGGAGAGTCTGGAAGTGGCGATGCAGGCTGATGCTAAGCTAGCTGCAGGCTGATGCTAAGCTAGCTGCAGGCTGATGCTAAGCTAGCTGCAGGCTAACAGCGAGCTGTGTTGTCTGTTCCTTTAGATGTGCACAAGCAGGCAGGGTGGAGACAGAAACACTTTGGGAGAATTGCAGATCCGGCGTTTCATTTGGATGATTGAAAAAATATCATTTTAAACAACGTTCAGATTGAAACGGTGCCTGAAGGCGACTGCTGTCATTGTTCTGGAGATGAAGCTCTCAGCTCTCAGCAAACGACAGGTAATGTGAAGAAACAACTGACTCAATTAAAAACACCTTTTTAATGCAGAAACTACTCGTCAAAAAGATGGTTTTCCTCAGGAAACGTCCTCCACGCCACACTGAGCAGTGAGCTGCAGCAGCACACTGGTTGAACTGGTGTGCTCCCAGTTTGAACATGTGGATGTGTGTGGAGCAGGGCAGAGCTCTGTCAGCTCTCCCTGGATAAATAAAGCTTTAACGAGCAGCTGTTGCTCCGCGTCCCCACGCTCCTGTAACGAGCCGCTGTTGGCCGGCAGGCTGTAATCACAGCGTGACCTCTGACCTCTGACCGGGTCACAATCAGACAGGAGAGCAACGTGTGAACACGCCCTGAACTCTGGATGATGTTACGACGATTAATAATCCAGCTTCATGTCACAACGTCATCCTCAGGAGGAAGAGACTGAATCACTGAAGGACGAACTGACGAGAGGAGGAAGAAGAACGAGCAGAACATCAACAAATAAAACTGTTTTGAGCAAAAAGGTTTGAAACTCCTGAAGTCAAGAGGAGGCAGATAAACTCAACGCTAAGCTTCTATTTCAGGACGTGTTCGCACTCTGATTGGACCCAAACTAAATCAATTCAAAGAAGCTTCCTTAAACATAACAGATCGCTCTCTCAGCAGGAAACTCAGGGAGCCATAAAATAAAGCAGGAATTTTTCATCCCTGGAAAGCAGCGTGAAGGAATTTCAGGTCTTCCAGGTGTTTCCAGGATGTGTGACCCAGTTCCAAACCTAAACAACTGTCAGGACAGAAGATGAATGTGTTGGAGAAGCAGAACACCATGTGTGTGTTCAGATACAGCAAAGTGACAAATCACAAGACGAATCAACTCATGTTTCACAGTCATGACGAGCCAGAGTCTCTCTGTCTGTTTACAGGAGAGCTCGTTAATGTGTTCACATCTCAGTCTGTCAGAATTCAGAACAAACACCCGGACTGAGACCCTTGTGGGTCACTTTTCTACAGGAGTTTGAACACACTGAATTATTTATCTTTAATACAATAATCAGCCTGCAGATGAGCTCTTACTGCCATGGCTCCACATCACACAGTCTGACATGCTCCAGGTTCACATGTAAGAACAATATCAGTGAAAATGACACTTAGCACATGTTTTCATGAGGAAATATTCAGGCGCCTGGTAAAAATCTGTCCTGTTCTGAGCTCAGAGTGGCCTGCCTGAGAGTAACAGCAGCATTAAACTCATTATAGCTCTTTATTTCCTTATTCACACTCACTTTGTGCAGATAAAAGAGTCAGAAACAAGAGCTGAGCTGGAAAACAGACTATTCAAAGAGCACAGCACAGAAAACTACATCAAGTTTAGGGCTTTACAAACTGATATAAACTATATATTACTGGATCTGAACTCTCATTGGCTACAGGATGCACCAATCATCTGGAGGCTGGCGTGTGATTGGCTCAGGAGAGAGGAGGAAGAAGAGAGAGTGGCTCACTGGTCTACACCATCACTCATTGGCTGTTGTGGGCTCGAGGGCGGGCACAGGAGCTCCTGTCGCTCACAGAGTTTGTTTTACAGATAAAAACATGAAGAAACGTGATCACAGTTTTTTTCCTGTTTTGTCTCCATTTAATGATGAATTCTGAGTTCTGGACTGAATGTGTGACTGAATGGATCCAGAGGACATTTGAGCATCAGAGACAGTTTTTGTTGGAGTTTGATGCTCGACTGAAACACTCAGACACTTTACTGGTGAGTTTGTAGTAGGAGCTGAAACTGTCCGATCAACGAGCCTCCTGTCAGCCGGTAAGACTCCATGTTTATTCAATGCGAACAGGAACCGAACCAGAACTAAAACACTGCATTTCTTTCCTCTTGTTCTCGACCAAATGAACGAACTACAGGTGTGAAAACATCCTTACACACAGCAAAATGTGAAACTGTTCAGTCTGCATTAGAAAACGTTCAGCAAGAATGTGAATTATTAGTAATAAAAACATAGGAATGGTCCTTTACTGCTGACTGTGTCTCTAAACTGCAGGTTTGAACATCTTCAAGTGGCAGTCAATGTTCTGGCAGCTAATAGAGCCACAAGAGTCTCCATCATCGCTCCATCAACGGACACGATTAGCGTGAAGAGGGAACAGGTTGTACAGCGCCGAGAGTCCACACCCAGAAACAGACGTATGACGGGGGAGGACAGAGCGCCACCACTCTGTCTATAAGGAACAAGAGGCTCGTTTCCAAATGCTCACGATGTGCTGACAGATGAACAACCTCTGCGTTTTAAAAGAGAGGCAGACAGGAGGTTCATCTGACCTCTCCGATCAATCACAGCTCATCTGAGAGCCTGATTTATACTCTTGCGTCAGGGAGATTATCTGTCTCCCTAAAAAAATTCACTCCGAGGCACCTGACGTCAAAGAGCTGAGCATTTTTAGGAAATTATTAGAGACATTTGGCAAAAAAGGCTGCTGCTTCAGGGAGCTCTGAATACTGTAACAGGATTTAAATGACAGGAAATCTCTGATCTCTTTATTTCTCACTAGCAGGAGAGCGAGGGGAGGCGGAGGACAATAAAGAAGAGAGACAGCGACAGAGCGATGCTTTCCTTCTGTAAATATACCAGTAGATAAAGCACATCCAATGCAATATGACATTAAATCATTAAAGCACCTGTTACCACATCCATCATTAACCAGCTTCAATCTGTTTTCAATCAAGAGTCAGGCTAACATCCTGATAGTTAGCAGGCAGGTTCCCTGTTCATCATCTCAGTGTGTTAGCATGCTAACATTTGCTAATTAGTAAAACTGAGGCAGGAATTTGGTCATAAAGTATTGGAGGCATTAAAGATATAATATGTAAGAATTCTGCATTAAAATGTCCAAAAACGACTCGCCTGCTTGTTCGGTTTTTATCAGTATTATTTAGTGTCACATTTATCAGAAGCTTTAGAAAAGTTTTAATATTTACTTTGTCAAAATATCTCATCAGAAGACAAATACATGTGATCTACTCTCAGATACTCATCTAATTTAAAGATTTAATTTATAGAAATTCTGCATTAAAATGTGAAAAACCGACTGGACCTTTGTTCTTCATGTTGTCGAGTTGTGTTCTCACATCATCACAAATGTTTCCAAAACTTTAAAACTTGAACTTCTGCTGCTGGAAGGCTCTCAAAACATGTTTACGAAGGGTTGAGTTGAGGGCCGGCTTGAGAGTCTGGATCAGATCCAGACCTGCTGGAGGACTAAACACCTGGAGTCTCATCAGGTTCTGATCCGGAGCCGTTCACCGACGGGAGGAGAGCTCAGAGTTACTTTTGAACTTGTGGGATTAAAAAGTGGATTTATCTTCACTCCTGTTTATCAACCTGACTGCAGCAGTGATCCGGAGGTGACCTCCATTGTCGAAAAAGAAGAGATCCCAAAATCCCAGAAGTTAAAGAGTAATCTCTGAGCTCTCCTCCCGTCTCTAAACGGCTCCGGATCAGAGCAGAACCTGATGAGACTCCAGGTGTTGATTCTTCGAGAAAGTCTAGTCTTGCTCCAGACTTTTTCCTCCAGAGCTTACCGGCTCCCTGAACACAACACTCAGCGAACGTCTTTCGTTTTGTTTTCATAGAGAGCCCCCCAGAGGCAGAAATTATACATTGTGTGTTAAGTGTTGACCTGATGATGGCGGGCTCTCAGGCAGACCCTCTGGAAGTCAACAGACAGTCCACTTCAGGCCTCTTGTGGACTTTAGCGGAGCTGGAGCCCTCAGCACTCACAGACTTCCTTGGAACAAGTCGGTTAAGTTCACAAGTCTGGATGTGCAGTGAAATACGGTCATTTGGATTCAACCCGAGTCTGCCTCACTGTCCTGAACTCCTCCATCCTGATGCTTTCCATGTTTCTGACACATTCATCACAACAGATGTATCGTGTCCAAAAACTCTGCTGAACAACGTGAACTCATTTATGAACTTGAATTAAGTGAAAAACGTATTTCTAATAGAAGGCGACCGACAGCCATAATAACTGAGAAACACCAGGTCACATGTCACCTCAGTGAGTACATTTCTTTATTGTGTAATCGGACCTGTAATACCTTCTTCTGAAAGACTTTTCAGTTTTTTCACAGATGTGTTTCTGACGTTCAGGAAGTCTGTTTGTTCACTTCAGCCTCGTTTATGGAAACAAACATTCCACATTTGAATTTCTGCGACATTCCTGAATCTTTGTCCTGAAAACACTCGGCATTTAAAACTGAATTATAGTGAGCGGCAGACAGGTGCAAGTTTCTGAAATAAAATACAGTCTCAAGGGTGAGAATGACTTCACAAAGTCCTCTCTGCCTCGTTCTCTGCGTCGGTTTGTAACTCACTCTTTCGAATATCATCGGGATAAAACAAAAGAGTCTCTATCCAAAAGACACACGGACAGACAGGACGGTCTTCATGAAGAGTTGGAAAGAGGGATAAATCCGTCTCTGTGTTCAGCAGATGATAAGAGCTATTAGTCGCAGGAGACGGCAGCCGCCCGAACAGCTCCTCCTCTAATTGAGTTTCAAGAGTCTTCACGGACAGAGAGAAAGACAAATGTGCTCAGGCCATCATTCTTTCAGCAGACACAGGCAGTAATCACCGGAGGAAACAAAACTGCTGGAATTACAGGGATTCAAGAGCTCTCATAAAAACACTGAGAGACAAACCAGGAGGGATTCCTGTCAGTCAGTCCTGGAACAGCCGCTGACGCTGTGGAGCTCCGACGGGGCTGTGGTCACGATGCACAGCTCAGGGTGGTCGAAGCGAAGCAGAATATAAAACATGTTTAGAGCTGAATTCTCATAACGAGGTGTTGTTCGACAGCAACAGACTTTTATATCCTCTTTAAAGGTTTTGTCAAATCTGTTGTGTAGGAAACATAATGGCTGCTTGGTTTAAATTACTCACAGCTCTGTTTCCAGCGCAGGAAGTGTGACCTCATACGATGCACAGGTGTCACAGGGAGGACGCTGAAGTGATGGTTAAAGGCTCATTAACACTCAACATTATACAGATATGGACGGAGCCCTGTGTCCATATTCTCTCATTTGATCTATGTGTTTTCTGAAAGCTTACTGATGCGGATGACCATGGACACGAAGAAGAAGTCTGAACCGTGGCGGACGTCTGACAGTACATCAGTTTCTGTCATTTGTGAAAGAGCCGGGCCGACGATGATGCCATCGTCCAACAGTGATGGCTGACAGTCATCGACTTCTGAGCCCTGTACCATCGTAACAACGTGATTTAAAATTGGTTTGTCCTCCTTTTGTGTTAATGACAGCATGCACTCGAGCTGCATGGACTCCACAAGTTAGTGTAAAACCTGCTGACTCATGTTGTCCCAGCAGGATCTGACAGTGTTACACAAAGAAGACAGAGGAGTCCTGACTGTCCTCCAGTCACCTGACCTCAACCCCATTCAACATTTATTTTTATCGCAGATTCAGCTTTTCCCTCAAACTGTTCAGTTCCCGTTGTCCGTGAAACATTTGTCTCTGAACAATACGAGCTGAGCTGCAGTAAATTAAACTCTGTCGTTTTGCAAGTAGCACTTAATTTATTCACTAGAGCGTTTCATTTTGAAGTGCATAAATAATCATCAGTGTTCTTCCTTATTGGGTCACATTGCTTTCTAAGCAGCAGTCGTGCAGTTCTGAGTCGTCATCTGTGATTTCTATCCCAAGTGATGTATGGTCCACTCAGGAGCAGACCGATATCATCCTTCAAAAGTCAGATCCAGTTTATCTGTGAGGCAGATTTAAAAGGAAGTTATGAGTGATTCGAAGAAAAGACCCTCAGAGTTTACCTACATGTGTGTTTTCTCATCACTTTTCATCTTTGTTTGTTGGGTCCATTACAAAAAAGTGTCTGTCTGTTGTCCAAACTACACCCGCAGCAGATTTATAAGAAGCTCTCCCTGCTGACTCAGCACTCCCTACGATGACAGAGCGGTTCCTCGTTTGACAGACGATTTATCTGGTAAACAAATGTGTTGAGGAGCAGAGGAAGAGGCTGGGTGGGTGTCCTCCAAACCAACTCTAAACCCCCGGGAGGACAGTTGGACTCTGCTGACGTCACTTTTATTCCAAAACACCAAAACTACTGGACCATCACTGTCTGTTTACTGAGCTGTTGCCTGGCGATCGAGGAGATACGGGATAATGAACCTGCTATAACATTCCCATGTCTTTACACAACACTGATCTGAAATGATCCGTTATCAATATGATCTGACATCACTTGAAAATATATGTTCATACAACCCTGACCCCCAAAAAGTTAAGACGCTGAGTAAAACATAAATAAAACTATTTGCAGACAAACTGTGTTCAGGAAGTGTAGAAATATCCTTTAAACCGTCATGTTGGTTTTTAATGCAGCACCACCTGAGGGGTCGAAGGTCACAGGTATTTAGTGTTGGTGTCTGGATTCTCTCAATCTTTTGCTCATATTACAGGTTGTAGATGGTGAAACTGTACTTTCACTAGAAACACTGATCTCAAACTGTTGGACTTTTTCCAAAAGAGGTGAACATCAACCCGTCCTTGTGTCCTTGTATGTGAAGGACTGAGCCTTTGAAGGACGCCCTTCCATACTAATCATGTTACGATCACCTGTGACCAAAAAAACATCAACAAACTGGTGTTTTGGGAGCTTTGCACAACTTCTGTTTCATCGGGACCTGAATTAAGAGTCTCACTTAAGAAAGTGAGGAGAAATTCCTGAATCCGTCCCTTTATCTGGCTCCAAACCAACAGTTAAAGGGGTCTGTTCTGGGAAGAGACCCATCCTCCATCCAAGGTTGGTGGATTTTTTGTATAATCCTGCTGACAAACCAACAAACAAAGTATCAACCAACCAACCAACCGACCAACCAACCAACCAACCAACCAACCAACCGACCAACCAACCAACCAACCAACCAACCAACCAACCGACAATCGGACACAGGTGAAAACATGGCCTCCTTTGCCGGGATAATTAACAACATTACATAATAAAGCATGACAGCATGCAGAGACTAATAAAAAAGAGACCGCAGCCCGACTTCATCAATACAAATACTTGTGCTGCTCTACCGACATCACACTGCTTCCACCTTTGTTCCTGACAGACCTGCTGTATAACTCAAACAACCACTAGAGGTTTCACTGGACAAACACTGACAAAGAAAAAGTCAGGAAGTTTTAATCTTTACCAGAATAGAAGAAATTGAAACAGGATTCCTCTTCTGTACAACCTAACAGGTTCGAGCAGGATTAAAGGTCACATTTAAGCACTGAAGTCATAACCAAGCAGTGTCAGAACGACTTACAGCCCGTCATATTAATACTGGAGCAGAGTGTGCTCAATTTAAATCTTTGTTGGTTAGTCGACAGAGGAGAGAAGACCAGAAATGAGGAGGAACGACATGCAACAAATGTCCCGATTCCCTTTTATTCATTTTGGAGTGAAAGTCAGTCAACAGCTCCACATTCATCCATTCAGCCCATCGCTCATCCGGACCAGAAATATATTTCCCCTGAGCTGCGTTTGGCTGTCAGCTCGAAGCTTATCTGGTTATCTGGGAACAGGCGGGGTTAGGTCTGTCTGACCTGGAGGAAGTCTGAAGACTGTCAACATGACTTTAAATCCAGCTCATCCAGGAACAAACTCCCAACATTATTCAGAATCTGTTGAGAAAGAATCCAATTCGACAAAGTGTCGAGAAAGTTTCCTCCTTTAACGAGTGTGATCATCCTTTGCATCCATGTCTTCAGGGGCGTAGAGACTGTGCTGTGCTCCTTTTCTCACATGGATTTCTAACCGTGTTAAATGGTGGCTGTAGCACGAAGCCTCCACTGACTCTGAGACAGACATCAAACAGACCGGTACTGGAGACAGGTTTTCATTTTATGCTCTCAGACGCCACCAAAACTCTCCATTGGCCAGTTGTCCACTTCTTGTTACGTGCTGTGTTGGGTTTCAACGTACATCGTGGTACAAACACTGACGATTATTCTACACTATTAGATTGGACTTTTATTGCCATTTGCACAAATACACTGTAATTCTTGTACATATCTCTCAAAGTAGAAAAAGCAAAGACAGGTCATTTATATAAAAACTAGTTTATATCCACTTCTTTGTCCATCAGGAGATAATGTTTTGTGAAGAAGCGTTTGATCAACTGAATAATGTTCTGTTTTCATTCCTTACAGGATCACTGCAAAGATAATAACAGTAACAAGTGTTTAATGCTGTAAACTGTGAAACCTTTTCATCTATATTCGGCCTGTTACCTGATGGTGTGACAGGACACACGCAGGTGAAAACATAAACTAACAGATCAGTTCACTACAGCGAGGCATTAAAACTGTCATACTCTGGAGTGACATTACCTCGAGCAAGGCAGCGATGTGAGTATCAGTTATGTAAGGGTTTGTCCTGTTTTGCCCTTTTAAGAGAAAAGTAGTGACATTGAAAAAGTTGGGTTTCATTTTCTGTTGAGGCCAATGGAAAGAGTCAGGCAGCACCAGCACCGGGGTTGAGGGTTCAATCCCAGCTTCTCTGTGGAGTTGCTTCCCTGTTTAGTTGAATGCACAACAAGGCAATAACACTTCCAGAAGTGGGTGGTTTGAGCCTGCAGAGGGGCTGATTTATCTGATCTTACATGTTAGGTATCCACTTCAGAGGCTGTTTAGGTTTCAGCTGGGATAAATCAAACGCACCTCCCGTAGTTCAAATATGAAGCCATATTTAGCTGGATATTTTCTGCAGGACCTGGACGCTGCCCAGACGACATGACAGATACACAGCCAGAGGACTCTTAGTCGTAAAAACAAGGTCGGTTACTGCTGAACTCCTGAGAGAGACAGACAGCGAGCAACAAGAGGGCAGAGACAGGAAGAGGTGAAGAAACGAGTGGAGAACTATGAGTCAGCAAAACACAAGACAGAGAAAAACTGGGACAAGCTGGAATGAAAGAACAAAAAGGAAAGAAGGAAGTCTAGAAAAGACAGTCGGGCCCATGCAAGAACTTTTTCATATTCCGCTAAAGTTCTACTGACAGTCCCGACTCTTCAGTCCAATCACATTCATCAATCTTTTAACTGCACAATCTACAATAAATCACAAAACTGCTGTATGAAGATGTTCCACACCAAGAACTATAACTATTAATATGTCATTTTAAAAATCACACTCTAATCTGACTCAAGTGGTCCATCCACTTGAGTTAGAACCAAGCAACCCACCAACCAAGCAACCCAACAACCCACCAACAAACCAACCAACAAACCAACCAACCAACCAACCAACCAACCAACCAACCAACCCACCGACCAACAAACCCACCAACAAACCAACCAACCAACCAACCAACCAACCAACCAACCAACCAACCAACCAACCCACCGACCAACAAACCAACCCACCAACCCACCAACAAACCAACCCACCAAACGGGGTCTCTGAAGTTCGTTCTGTCTTTACTGATGTCCTCTTTGATGGTCACCAGGATAATTAATGTTGACTCAAACCAAAAATGAACAACGTCTGTCTCAGAAGAAGAAGACAACTCTTATAACTGTGTGTGAGACATCCAATCACAAAATCAGAAATCAAATTCTGGTTTTGAAGCTAAAGATGAAACCATTTAGCTGTTAAAATCAATTCACTATCAGATTTGGAATCAGTCAAGTAAACGTTGTCTGATTGGCTTCTTCTATGTAGCAATGGCAGCTGAGGCTCATGGGTATTGTAGTATTTAGAGCCATCCACCTGAAACCTGCAGCATCTTAACTTCATCCAGGAGACGTTGAAGGAAAACTTTAGGATTTACAGTCAGGAAAGAAACTTCAGTGTGTGTGTGTGTGCGTGTGTGTGTGTGTGTGTGTGTGTGTGTGTGTGTGTGTGTGTGCGTGTGTGTGTGTGCGTTCTGCCGTTTGCCAAATGACTTCCAGATTTCAGTTTTGAGTGGTGACTTCCTACCGTCCTGATTAGCAGCAGCTTCTCTGCAGAGCTGCTGTGTGCAAGAAGAAACCTGCAGCTCCACACACACACACACACACACACACACACACACACACACACACACCACACACACACACACACCAAACAGAATGGTATTAAAGGGACATACCGCTGCTTTTACAGGTTTTAGTCCATTAACGGCAAAACTGTGGAATTTTTACTTCCTACTTTAATTAGATTTACTTCCTTTCAAGCCGCCGTTGATTTCACTTCTATACAGCTACATCTTAAATATAAATCGTTGTAGTTATTTGTTATGTTGTGTAAATGTAGTTCCCATGAAAACAGCTGGTGGAGTGAACACTGCCGTACTGAGGTGGTTTTCTTAACACTGAGTAAGTAAATAGGATCGCTAACTTAGCTTCCCTGCTTACCTTACGCCTAGCATGAGCCTAACAGCAGCTACATAAGCAGCAGTTAGTGGTTACTTTAGCAACAATGCTAGCAGTACCTGTCCATCAGGAAACTCTATAAATCACCACGGTACGTAACGGTCCTCTGTCGTTCTCGGAGGTTGCGTACAGCTCCAGTCCAGAGGCGCTGGATGGGAGGCAGCTGGTTAGCAGCAGTTAGTGGTTACTATAGCAACAAGTAAAGCTATCTGTCCAGAGCTGAGGCAGAGCAGCCGGAGGACGTTTAAGTGTCACCTTAAAATACGATCCAGTTTCACCCAAATCAATGATTCAAGTTATAAAGTTGTGTCTTTGAACAGAGGCCCAGAAACACTCTGCTCCAACAACACCCATGTCAGTGTCATAAAAATTAAGAAAATGTTTATTGGATGGAAAATTACAACAGGCAAGTGCACGATGAGTCATCAACCTCTTTTATCTTTTCCAGGAAGTTACAAACTCTAAAATACCACAAAGAACAACTACAAAACAACTTTCTCGCTGTCGGCGGCCTGATACTGACGTGTTGGTGAGACAGAGCGAGACACTTGATAAAAACACTAAAACATTTTTACTTCATGGGAACTTTAAAAGTTTCCTTGACGGTGCATTCAAGGACACCCACAATTTGCAGCCAGACACGGCACATCAGAAAACTGATGTCATCTCGGTGTTGGTGTGACTCATGAAGACACATGAAGGAAAATACAGAAATATGATCAGACTGGTGCTTTAAAGGAGGCTCTGTGTGATCATCCTGCCTCGTCTGAAACCTGAAACTGCTGCCAACATCAAAACTTTAAACCCAGAAATTAAAACGAGAACATCAACATAAAATCTTAGAACAAATAAACCCACTGAAGCCGCTCTCCTCATTTAACGTGTGTGATGTGCTGTCTGTGAAACATGAGATCTGATGTGGTTCGATGTGTTTACTGCCTGTGAATGGATGCTAATGGATGCATGCCGAGCAGCTATTATTTCTCAGCGTGTTCAGTATAAACAGAAGAGAGAGACGTGCAGGAAAACTCAATCTGTTGGTTTCAATCTGAGATTCAGCAGAAGAGAGCTATTTTACACTAATTACCGACATCATGTGGGAAACATTTACTAGCAGAGAGATTCAGGCTATTATGGGAACAAATAAATTCAGTGAACAGCTGCTGTCAGCACAGACGACGTGCCTTTGAGCAAGGTATTCGACCAGCATGGGAGTCGAGCAGCAGGACACATTCCTAACCTTTATGATCCACACTGCAGTCCTACGAGCTCCCAAAGGCCTCAGTTCAGACGAGCGTTTAGTGGACTCTCACAGGAACCATCGCAGCAGGAACATGTCCGTCTGTGTGAAAGTTACAGAGGTGAACGGGGGGACAGAGGCGAGACGACGGCTGTGTGGACAGGACTGTGACGGATCCTTCACTCATCAAATAAAAGAGAAATGTCCAACACTTCAACCCACAAAGCAACGATACAGAACCAGACAACAGGTCGTGTCTTCAGCATCTTATGAGGTAAAAAATACGGAATTTCTATGTAGAAAAGTGTCCCTCATCCTGTCTGTCCTCCTGTCTGTCCTCCTGTCTGTTGTCCTGTCTGTCCTCCTGTCTGTTGTCCTGTCTGTCCTCCTGTCTGTCCTCCTGTCCATCACCCTGTCCGTCCTCCTGTCTGTTGTCCTGTCTGTCCTCCTGTCTGTCCTCCTGTCCGTCCTCCTGTCTGTCCTCCTGTCTGTTGTCCTGTCTGTCCTCCTGTCCATCACCCTGTCCGTCCTCCTGTCCATCATCCTGTCTGTCCTCCTGTCTGTTGTCCTGTCTGTCCTCCTGTCCATCACCCTGTCCGTCCTCCTGTCCGTCATCCTGTCTGTCCTCCTGTCCATCACCCTGTTCGTCATCCTGTCTGTCCTCCTGTCTGTTGTCCTGTCTGTCCTCCTGTCCATCACCCTGTCCGTCATCCTGTCTGTCCTCCTGTCTGTTGTCCTGTCTGTCCTCCTGTCCATCACCCTGTCCGTCCTCCTGTCCGTCATCCTGTCTGTCCTCCTGTCATCACCCTGTCCGTCATCCTGTCTGTCCTCCTGTCTGTCCTCCTGTCCATCACCCTGTCCGTCCTCCTGTCTGTCCTCCTGTCTGTCCTCCTGTCTGTTGTCCTGTCTGTCCTCCTGTCCATCATCCTGTCTGTCCTCCTGTCTGTTGTCCTGTCTGTCCTCCTGTCTATCCTCCTGTCCCTCATCCTGTCTGTCCTCCTGTCTGTTGTCCTGTCTGTCCTCCTGTCTGTTGTCCTGTCTGTCCTCCTGTCTGTCCTCCTGTCCATCATCCTGTCTGTCCTCCTGTCTGTTGTCCTGTCTGTCCTCCTGTCCATCACCCTGTCCGTCATCCTGTCTGTCCTCCTGTCTGTCCTCCTGTCCATCACCCTGTCCGTCCTCCTGTCCGTCATCCTGTCTGTCCTCCTGTCTGTCCTCCTGTCCATCACCCTGTCCATCATCCTGTCCGTCCTCCAGTCTGTCCTCCTGTCTGTCGTCCTGTCCGTCATCCTGTCTGTTGTCCTGTCTGTCCTCCTGTCCGTCCTCCTGTCTATCACCCTGTCCATCCTCCTGTCCGTCATCCTGTCTGTCCTCCTGTCTGTCCTCCTGTCCGTCCTCCAGACTCTTCATCACACTGCAGCCTGATAAACAGCGTCTGTCTCCAGCAGAGTCAGGCAGCTCCTGCTGTTTGCTGACGGATCATGTGACCAGATTGAGCGTCATGTCGGCGCTGCTTGGTTCAGCGTGAACAACAGAGGTTGTGTGGAGGCGAGCCTTCGTTGAGGCGATGTTGTGAAAAGATCTACAGATGAACCCCACAAACTGGCAGCTAACGCTGCTCCAGAGGCCGGCTGAAGTTACAGTTAGCCTTCTTTGGATTGTACTAGTGACAGCATGTGACCAAATCAGCTTCATTGCATTGTTTCCTGTTTAAGTGTCCTAACCGGCCGTGAGCGTCGCAGCGATGTACAGCACGCCGTCTGAGTGCGTTCAGCTCCCAGATGGCGTTCAGGAGGAAGACGAGACTTTGTTTTGTGCTCCAGGTCCAAAAAAACAAAGTCTGTCTGGTTCAGGGGTAGTTTGGCTGACTTGGCTAACAGGAAACCAGTGTGACCGTCTGTTTCGACGGACAACATGAGGTTTAAATCGCCTGATGACTCACCGACACTCAGGAGGAGAGCAGCATCTGTGTTGGTGCCAGATGTGTGAAAACATCTGTACCATCAGTCAGCAGGCACAGGTGTGAGAGCAGAGTGTCCCAACTCAGTTACAAACAAGTTGCTGCAGCATTAAAGAGGCAGATGGGCTGGTCTGACACACACACACACACACACACACACACACACACACACACTGAGTCAGAGCTTTTATATGACAGTGTGGTACCAGGTGGTGCTGATGGGAGCTGTTGTCCTCAAAACACACATTCAGATAAAACTTGTTCAAACTGCAGAACAGTGAGAGGCAGCAGGCCGAGAGGACGGACTGCAGTCACATGTTGGTCTGCTCGTGTATGAAACACATGCTAACACATGCTAACACATGCTAACATTAGCATCACTTTTTTACACTGAGTCACTCCAGATATCTGATCTCAGCTCAGTGTAAACCCAACAGAAGCTTTCAAGACTAAAGAGATGAAATCTAGGAGGTTCAGAGCAGCTCTGGAGGTTTGAGACTCACCAGATGCTGAACAGGTGTACATATCTTATCGTTCCTCCTCTCACAGTGCAACAGTACCACTGTCAGATGTTCTTAGTACCTCCACAGTCTGTTTCATCTGATAATCAAGTTGGCTGAAGATCTGGGTATCTTCATACCTGGGAAGTCGAGCTCTGTTAGCACCACTGAGCAGCTTCACTAGAATAAACGGGGCTCCGCCTCCAGCACTGAGTCCAGGTGTGAATGTGACGTCCATGGCGTGGCAGCTAACTTGAACAGGGATAAAATAACTTAATCGTGCAGCTCTTCCAAATGTTACTGGACCAAAGGCTCAGGTTATGACAGGTCGGGTTGTGACGCGTGTCATTTCACAACGTCAGCTGATGGAGGAGTGTTTTGTGTTTTTGGGCCTCAGTGCATCACGTGACCATGTTCTTACACAGCTTGACCACTATGAAGGGTGGCTTCAAAGCCCGGCGCTGCTCCTGGAGGCTTGACAAAGAGTCATGACTGAGCTCGAAGCAAGGCTGAGCAGCAGCACCATAACCAGGTCCAAATGACACAACCATGAAATAAAAGTGGAGTTCTCCTCCTTCAGGTGTGTATGTATCTGATTATACTCAGAGCTACAGTCTGTAAAATGAACGTTAAAGCTGGAAACGATCAATACAGACGGAAACAGACAGACGATGTGTCCGTCAACAGAACCGCCCGCTGATGAGAACTGATGGGACACGCTGGGAGGAGGCGGAGCTGAGGAGGTGTGGCCGCAGACTGACTCTCACGTCTGATTGGATGAAGGCTGGGCGGCTCGCTCGCCCGCTAATCAAGGTGTTTGTTTTTATTTTAGAGAGAAAGAAGAAGAAGAAACAGACGAGAGAACGACTGACACGCACGCACGCACACACACACACACACACACAGTAATGAGGCTTGTGTGTTATTGTAACATGCTGAGTTGTGTATCTTGTGAGCAGTGACTAATTTGTTTTTAATCCATATGGACGGACAGTTTGATGAGCAGACACACACACACACACGCACGCACACACACACACGCACACACATCAAGTGCGCTCTCTATTGCGATCCATTCAGTCACATATTTAGTCCAGAACAGGTTAACGAGGCGTTCAGGTGATCATGTGACCAGGTGTGTGTGCTGCAGGACCAACAGACGCATCTTCCAGGTTATAAGACTGATTATCGGACCTCTGTGTTCCCTCAGCGGTCGGTCCAGTACGACGGACTGAAGCAGCCGGCATCACTCATGACGGAGGCTGCGATGGTGCTTCTGTTTAATCTGTTTGACCAGGAATCATCTTCATCATCAGCCACACTCATTGTTCTGGAAAGCCGGACGCAACGTCACATGTGCGACAACAAAATGGATCCCAGCAACAGACAAGATGGTGGAGAACCAGCGGAGACCCGGGCCGACAGGCGAGTCAAAGTCAGCGGAACCAAAACTAGTAAAGCCAGCTCAACATGTGTCTGACTGACCTGCGGATCAGAGAAGACCTCCTGGATGCTGTTGATCGGTCCAACAGGAACACCTGAGCCCTCGAACCTCCTCAGCCAATCAGCTGTCTTCTCCTGCAGAAACCTGACAGAGAAATCATCTCATTAATTATTCATGAGTACACAGAGCGACAGGTCAGAGGTGTGTGTGTGTGTGTGTGTGTGTACCTCTGGGACAGTGTGTGCAGCAGTTCTTTACGGTTCTGGACTCTCAGCTTGTTGGTTTTGTATTTCGGCTCGTCTGTGAGCTCCACCAGCTCCAGAACCTGCGCACGCACACACACACACACACACACACACACACACACACACACACACACACACACACACTGTGCTGTAAGTTCTGCAACATATAACTTGTAAACATTGGTCCATCTTCAGGGTGAAGCTGGTCTCAGTGTTTGTTACCTGACAGACTTTGATGAACTGTTTGTCGTTGCCTGCAGCGAGGACGATGTGTCCGTCTCTGGTTTTGAAGCCCTGAAAAAGAGAAGAAGAGGACAGAGGAGACAGACGGAGGAGACAGACGTCAGGACGATTCAGGACTTTTTTAACTTACAACCAACTGACGAAGAAGAAAGGGCGGGGATGACTTCAGTGAGGAGACACTGTTCAAGTGTTAGCTGGATGTTTTCTCAGTGAACTTCAGTGTCTGAGGTCAAACAGTTATTTTAGTGTTTCACTTGATTGTTTATTCTGTGACAGAGCTGAAGTTTTATTGTGTTTTGTGAATATTTCAGTCATATTTGACTTTTATGCACTCATATCCCAAACTCATCTCTCAGTCATTGTGTGAATTAAAACGATTTATAAAAACTTGATGTTTTATCAGGTGAGTCTCGATCCCCAAAGTACGACCGAAGAATCACCGCTAACAAAGCAGCGCCGCTAATTCAGCTACAAACACGTTTCGGCCCGCTTGGAGGCGGCTCGGCTCAACTCGGCAGTAAAACTGGAGCGGCTCGGTTTGAGTGACAGCAGCTCGTGATGCTGAAACACTTCAGTAAAAACAAAACTCAAGACTCACAAACAGGCTGAAAAACAACGTAAAAACATTCTGATGTTGAATGAATGATGAAACTATGACAGAATATCTTCATCAGTGTGATTCTGACCCATGGTTCTCACGTCCTGCTGGACTTTACAAGCTGCAGGAGGAGGTGCAGCAGCAGGAGGTGCAGCAGCAGCAGGAGGAGGTGCAGCAGCAGGAGGAGGTGCAGCAGCAGGAGGAGGTGCAGCAGGAGGAGGTGCAGCAGCAGGAGGAGGTGCAGCAGCAGGAGGAGGTGCAGCAGGAGGAGGTGCAGCAGCAGGAGGAGGTGCAGCAGCAGGAGGAGGTGCAGCAGGAATTGCAGCAGCAGGAGGAGGTGCAGCAGGAGGAGGTGCAGCAGCAGGAGGAGGTGCAGCAGCAGGAGGAGGTGCAGCAGGAATTGCAGCAGCAGGAGGAGGTGCAGCAGCAGGAGGAGGTGCAGCAGCAGGAGGAGGTGCAGCAGGAATTGCAGCAGCAGCAGCAGGAGGTACAGCAGCAGGTGGAGGTGCAGCAGCAGCAGGAGGTGCAGCAGCAGCAGCAGCAGACAGCTGACCTCACCTGGTTAACTTTGGGGACTGTGATGTGTTATTAAGAAGACTGCTCCCAGCAGGCAGATATGAATCTAATCTAATTAAACAGGAGGTTCTGAGAGTTCTGGGTGAGAGGACGAGGTCCAACTGAGACCCAGGTGAGTTTTAAAATAACTTTAATAAGCTGAAGACACCTGAGGACACCAGCTGCTGGAGGGCATCGTCTCCTTCCTCATCCTCCTCCTCTTCATCTCCTCCTCCTCCTCCTCCTCTCCCCCCCTTCATCTCCTCCTCCTCCTCCTCCTCATCTCCTCCTCTTTCCCTCCCTCCAGTCATCTGTCTTCTCTTCCTAACTAATTGTCCTCTTCCTCCTTCAGGACTTTCTCCTCCTCTTCTTATTTCTCTCTCACAATCGTTGGTAATAAAAACCGTCTCCACATGAAAGAAGGACGAGAGCTGCTGTCTTACATCACAAACACACACACACACACACACACACACACACACACCACATCCCTCAGTTGTGTGTGTGCTCAGACCACTAACCCTTTAGTCACACTGCTCTCGGGGCTCGGCTCCAACCACCGCCTCCCTTTCATCTCCAGCCTCAGGGACTTGTGGGTAACGCAGTCCACAGGGGGACTTCGACAGGACGTTCATCCACAAAACCCCAAACAGTCCTCAGAGAGAGCGGGCGGCGCGGTCGGGCTGCCCCCTGCTGGCTGCAGGTCAAACATCCAAACCACAGCGACCCCAAACACAAAGAAAACTGAAGCTCCTCAAAGTGTCAGGATCTCTGCAGCTCGACGGAGCTTTGAGCCTCTTTTAGCTCGTTGTTTTGGATTAAAATGTAGCGTCTAATTTAGTCTCAGTGTTTCCAGCAGCTCACACAGACAGACAGACAGACACAGTTAGAGACTAGCTGGTGAACAAAGTGGAGCATTCAGCAGCTAAACACACATTCAGGGGGCGGTGGAGACCAAAGACGGAGCTAAAAGAGAGAGAAGACTGGACTCCTTTCACACCGGCACAAAAACCAACTCACACCCGCTAACATCTGGATTTTGTGTGCAGTGTGAATGTATATCATCAGGAGTTAGTCCCTGCAGTGACCCTGCAGCAGCAGCAGTGACCTGCAGCAGCAGCAGCAGTGACCCTGCAGCTGCAGCAGCAGCAGTGACCCTGCAGCAGCAGCAGCAGGGACCCTGCAGCTGCAGCAGCAGTGACCCTGCAGCAGCAGCAGTGACCCTGCAGCTGCAGCAGCAGCAGTGACCCTACAGCAGCAGCAGCGACCCTGCAGCTGCAGCAGCGACCCTGCAGCAGCAGCAGTGACCCTGCAGCTGCAGCAGCGACCCTGCAGCAGCAGCAGTGACCCTGCAGCAGCAGCAGTGACCCTGCAGCAGCAGCAGTGACCCTGCAGCTGCAGCAGCAGCAGTGACCCTGCAGCAGCAGCAGCGACCCTGCAGCTGCAGCAGCGACCCTGCAGCAGCAGCAGTGACCCTGCAGCTGCAGCAGCAGTGACCTGCAGCAGCAGTGACCCTGCAGCTGCAGCAGCAGCGACCCTGCAGCAGCAGCAGTGACCCTGCAGCAGCAGCAGCAGTGACCCTGCAGTTGCAGCAGCAGCGACCCTGCTGCAGCAGCAGTGACCCTGCAGCAGCAGCAGCAGTGACCCTGCAGTTGCAGCAGCAGCGACCCTGCTGCAGCAGCAGTGACCCTGCAGTTGCAGCAGCAGTGACCCTGCAGTTGCAGCAGCAGTGACCCTGCAGTTGCAGCAGCAGTGACCCTGCAGCTGCAGCAGTGACCCTGCAGCAGCAGCAGCAGTGACCCTGCAGCAGCAGCAGCAGTGACCCTGCAGTTGCAGCAGCAGCGACCCTGCTGCAGCAGCAGTGACCCTGCAGCAGCAGCAGCAGTGACCCTGCAGTTGCAGCAGCAGCGACCCTGCTGCAGCAGCAGTGACCCTGCAGTTGCAGAGCAGTGACCCTGCAGTTGCAGCAGCAGTGACCCTGCAGCTGCAGCAGCAGTGACCCTGCAGCTGCAGCAGTGACCCTGCAGCAGCAGCAGCAGTGACCCTGCAGCAGCAGCAGCAGTGACCCTGCAGCAGCAGCAGCAGTGACCCTGCAGCTGCAGCAGCAGTGACCCTGCAGCAGCAGCAGTGACCCTGCAGCAGCAGCAGCAGTGACCCTGCAGCTGCAGCAGCAGTGACCCTGCAGCTGCAGCAGTGACCCTGCAGCAGCAGCAGCAGTGACCCTGCAGCAGCAGCAGCAGTGACCCTGCAGCAGCAGCAGCAGTGACCCTGCAGCTGCAGCAGTGACCCTGCAGCTGCAGCAGCAGTGACCCTGCAGTAGCAGCAGTGACCCTGCAGCAGCAGTGACAGGTGTTTATCACCTCGGTGATGAAGTTAAGGCCACGAGCTTGTTAATAATCACTTTCTGATATTTTCCCTTTACTCGTGTGATACTGATCTCTTTTGTTTCGTTGTTTCCTTCGTCTTTGAGTATCATCATCATCATCATCATCATTAATATTAATATCGTTCAATCTCACAAAACACAGAGTCAAAGTCGTCCTCTGGTAACGTGCACACATATAACACATAAAAACACATATATAATATATAGGCGGTGTCAGATTCATCAGGTGACACAGAAAAAAGCTGAAATATGTTAATGAGTTGTGATCTACAGTTTATCTGCGGTCACTTGTGTCTATCAGTTACTCCTTGGACAGCTTCACTACTTTGTGTCTTGTAATCAGTGGTTGTGGGTTAAACTCCTGAGGTGTGATGAAGCTTCAGGACGCTGTGATGATCCCAGCAGCAGCCGGACACTTCACAGGCCGCTGAGCTTTAAATAACAATCCTCATCATTTATCAACTGAAGCACATCAAACATTTGCTCCTCCTCCTCCTCGCCCTCGTACGACCCGGTCCACCTCTGCTGGTCTGACAAACAGGAAACTCCTCTTATACATTTTAATATAAAAGCTCCATGAATCATTGGTGTCTTTGATGCGTTGATGTTTTTATGTTGGAGGTGAAGAGAAGTCAGTCACAGTCCTGAACTCAGGTCTGTACATCTTCACATCATGGACCATCACGAACACTGATGAGTCATATCGTTCAGGGTGCTGACGAGCTGCAGCTGCAGAGAAGCAGTCCGTTTGTGATGAACTCAGGTCGACGTTTCCTTCCTGACTGCAGCGAGTCTCTCGTGTCTCCTCCGACTCGCTGCATGTCTCAGTCTGAGACGTGAATTGACCCGTCTCACAAATCAGATGTGAACTTTAAAAGCGTCGGCAGGACGGATGACTTCTTCAGCTCTCATGTCTTCCACGTAAAGCCACAACCGCACAACACCAATAATTCTGTTGTTCCGACTGTCATGATCTCCGGAGGACCCGTCTGCTCCGCTTTCATCTCCGGCGCCTGGGGGGAGGCGGGAGGAGGGAGCGCGGCATTGTGGGTAAGGCAGTTCACACGAGGATTAGATCCGAGCGGCGCACAATAACACTCCGGCTGGTGAGGGACGGCGACCACAAGAATCGAGCCGCCGCCGCCGCCGCCGCCGCCGCCGCCGCCGCCGCCGCCGCCATGTTCACGTCGAGCAGATGGAGCGAAACATCAGGAGGTGTGTGTGTGTGTGTGTGTGTGTGTGTGTGTGTGTGTGTGTGTGTGATGGTTTAATGTGCACATGTGAGTTATGAAGCTCCATAATAACACAGTAACATGTCAGCTGCCTCAGGCTCAGAGTCAGTAATGTGAAGCAGATTGACGACTCGGGTCGGACCCGGTCTGATACCAAACACTGAGTGTCAGAACGTCTGACTGCTTTTATTCTGGTTATTGAACATTATAGAGTTTATCTGTTGACCTGAGACTGAAATCTGAATCAGAAGAGGAGGACTGAGGGGAGAACATCTTCAACACGAGCTCTGAACAAACTCAGTGTGAAGAACCGCTGACAGCATCAGAACCAAACTTATTGTCACATGTTGAATCACATCATCTGACGTCACGTGTGTCTGTCTGTGTGTCTGTGTGTCTGTCTGTCTGTGTGTCTGTCTGTCTGTGTGTGTGTGTGTGTGTGTGTGAGTGTGTGTGTCTGTCTGTCTGTACATTATTGATTATTGATTGGGACGGACAGAACCTTCAGGTATCAGTGTTTACAGAGGACGGTTCGGGGAGTTACCTGATAAGGTACGATGCTCTCGTGGGCCGTCCCCCAGCGCCGCGCCTCCTTCCCTGCGTTCAGATAGTTGGCAGCGATGTGGCTGAGGCAGGAGACCTGAGAGAGAGACAGAGGTGTTAATGTGAGCCGTCCTCGGCCTCGTTCGTCCCTGCTGCCGGTGGAGGTCGGCGCTCACTCGTCACTCCTGAAAGAACGTAAACCACAACTCTGCTCTCGTTCCTCTCGCCGCCGCAAAACCTCTGGAGAGCAGACGGCCGCCTCACCTTCAGCTCTGCGGCTTCACTGAGTCTGCAAGCAGCTGAAGCCTGTGGATGGATTTCATCGACTCCTGGAGAACCACCAGCCTCCAGTTCTGTTCGGAGTAACTCCCCCTGCTGCCACCACAGAGCCGCTACAACCACGGACGACTCCAGCAGACGTCAGTCTCAGGTGTTTCACACCTCTGGAGTGACACCGACTCTCCACAGACACGCAGCACCAAACTTTAATGTTCGTATTCATAAAAACATTTTATTACGCAGCTCCTTTATGACCAAAACATGGGACAGAACAAGCCACAAAATCATATTCCATTATTATTAAAATCCACAATATAAAAAGGAAACTATCAACCCGTGAAGTGTTAAATCATAATGTGGTCTTTGTTTTCACTCTTAAAGGTGTCGTCTGTGAGAAGAGTTGATTTTTGAGTCCCATCGCAGCTCATCAGAAACTGACATCTGGGATGGCGACCGACCCGACCAACGATCCCAGAGCGTCAGAGTGTGACGAACGAGACGCAGAAATCTATTTTTCCCATTAATCAGTAATCTTGATGGACGGGAGGGAAAATGAGCCTCAGACAACAAGTTGTAGTTGTGTGGCAGCAGGAGGACGTTACCTTCAAGTCGTATTCAAGTTTCCTTCATTTTGAAGAAGGAAAATGAAGACAGACGATGATTAGAAGGAAAAGACGAGCAGCAGAAGATGAGACGCTTTACAGGATGTTGACATGACGGAGCAGAGACAGACGGACGGCTGATGGGTGGTTCTGTCCATCACCGCTCTGTTTAGAAACTGATATTATTCTGTGTTCAAAGCCGCAGCAGCAGCTCTAACTACAGGCCCAACAGGATATATACAGCCGCCGCTGACGGACCGAGACACCACATGTGAGACAGCTCCGACTTTGAATCACCATCACAAAGAAACTGCAGTCGTATTAAAGCGAGCGTCCGTCAGCAGACAGCAGCTTTAGATCAGCTGCGACAGGATCTCACGAGACTGAAGGAGACTCAGACGACCGATCTGAAGAACGGCTCTCATGTGGTGAGAAGAAGCTTCATGACAGGAAGAAACAGGCACTAATACAGGTCCACACAGCAGAGAGACGGGTCACTGGTTCTGATCAATCACGAGGGGGGGACGTGTTTCTGGTTCTGATCAAAGAGCCATCAGATGAGCTTTGAATGTAGATCATCAAATCAATATCAGGGCCGCTGATTCTCCCAGTATCTTTGTCACAGCTAGCGTTACATTAGCCTGCAGCTAGCTTAGCGTTGATGAAGACAATCAGCTGACTGGTACTAGAGGAAACTCTGACAGCGTCGGACATGTTGGTTTATTTTCTTTATCAGAGATCCTTTATTGACTTGTCTGAGAAGAGGGTTCACTCGTAGAGGAAAAACTGAACTGAACTAAACTGATAACTGCCAAAGATGAATCATTATAACGTCTTCCAAGATCCAAGAAACAGTCTGAGAAGTTTATTCTGACTGAGAATTAACTGCACTTGAAAACACTCGGACAGGTCGCACAGACCTGAGATTTAAGATTTATTTTCATTGTCGATTATTTGCTCGATTAATCGGTTTGTTTCGTCCTCAAATGTCTCGTTTTGTCCACAACTCAAAGATCTTCAGTTCACTGTCACAGAGGACAAATACTCACATTCAACAGGCTGACATGAGAGGGTGGAGAAACTCAAACTGATTAACAGATGATGAAAATATTTGGTAATTAATTGTTAAATTGTTTCAGCTCGAGCTGGATTTCCACCGGGCTGTACTGGAGGTACTGGACCAGAGAGAAGACTTCGAGGACGAGGATGAGCTTCCTCTCGGTCTAAACTTTCCCAACAGCCTGAAGTCGTTTCTCATCCTCAGAAGTTTGGTATTTTCCTGCATGACTGAGCTTTTCCTCAACAAACCACAACAATTTAAAGTCGTTTCAAGCTGAACTTAAGACTTATGACTCTTCAGCCTTTGGTGTGCGGCTCCTCCTCGTGTGTGCAGCTGTTTCAGGACCTGCAGGCAGCTCGTACAGAAACGACTCCGAGCTCTGATTGGTTTGTAATGATTAAATTTCCCCCGACAACCGAAACAAACTCGGCTTAAACCCGTCCACACGGATGCAGATCCACTGCGGCTGTGTGCTCTCATTGTTCATCTCTGGTCGAAGCGCTCTGTGGTGGACGTGCCTGTGGTCGCAGCACTTCATACAGGAATGCATCATGGGATATGAGAAGGGGGAGAAGTGGATTGTGGGTATTTTATATGTAGCTGCAGTGAGAGCCGACCGCAGAGATCGAGACCTTAGAAACCAATCACAGCATCCGTTTCATATCCATCATCCATCCATCATCCATCATCCATCCATCATCCATCCATCATCCATCATCCATCCATCATCCATCATCCCTCCATCATCCATCCATCATCCATCATCCATCATCCATCCATCATCCATCATCCCTCCATCATCCATCATCCATCCATCATCCCTCCATCATCCATCCCTCCATCCCTCCATCCATCATCCATCCATCATCCATCATCCATCCATCATCCATCATCCATCCATCATCCATCATCCCTCCATCATCCATCCATCATCCATCATCCATCATCCATCCATCATCCATCATCCCTCCATCATCCATCATCCATCCATCATCCCTCCATCATCCATCCCTCCATCCCTCCATCCATCATCCATCCATCATCCATCATCCATCCATCATCCATCATCCATCCCTCCATCCATCATCCATCCATCATCCATCATCCATCCATCATCCATCATCCATCCATCATCCATCATCCCTCCATCATCCATCATCCATCCATCATCCCTCCATCATCCATCCCTCCATCCATCATCCCTCCATCATCCATCCATCATCCATCATCCATCATCCATCCATCATCCATCATCCATCCATCATCCATCATCCCTCCATCATCCATCCCTCCATCCATCATCCATCCATCATCCCTCCATCATCCATCATCCATCCATCATCCATCCATCATCCATCCATCCATCCATCATCCCTCCATCATCCATCATCCCTCCATCATCCATCATCCATCCATCATCCATCCCTCCATCCATCATCCCTCCATCATCCATCATCCCTCCATCATCCATCATCCATCCATCATCCATCATCCATCCCTCCATCCATCCCTCCCTCCATCATCCATCCATCATCCATCATCCATCCCTCCATCCATCCCTCCCTCCATCATCCATCCATTCATCCATCCTCCATCCCTCCATCCATCCCTCCCTCCATCATCCATCCATCATCCCTCCCTCCCTCCCTCCCTCCCTCCCTCCATCCATCATCCATCCATCATCCCCTCCCTCCATCCATCATCCAAATCCATCTAAATGTGCAGAAGCTCACACGTGATTTTATATTTCCACTTCGTTTTTTAATCTTTTGGAATCAGCTCTTCTCTGTAACGACTCAGTGATGTCAGAGATCTGCTGTGAAGAGTCAAAACAAACAATAAACAACATGAAAACTGAAACGTCGTCTCTGAGTCTTCAGTCTGAGCTGAGCTTCTCTCTGGAGGACATGAAGTTTGAGACCGGCTGAGCTGTTTGTGTCGCAGCGTCTCTTCCAGCCAGAGAGGTGAGAGACGAGAACACATAAAACATCAAACATGTTTTTAAAAGCAACACTGTCACACAAGCAGCAGGTCCTGACACAACAAATCAAACGCACCCTGGGCGTCTCGGATACTTCAGAGTCCAGGACGACGTGTGAACCCATCAGTCTCCGGGTCGCCGGCGGTCTGAGCACCACGCAGCGTTTGATTTGTTTAAACGGCGAAAACATTCAGAGGAATATTGATCGCTCCGTCTGAACTGTTCAGACTGTTCAGGATAAATCAACGGCTTGTTTAAAGTTCACACACACACACACACACACACACACACACACACACACACACACAGAGGCAGCGTCAGCGGTGTGATTTACCAGCAGACCCTGAACACAACACTGCAGTAACATGACTGTGTCCTTTTTAGGGGACACTCTCGGTACAAAGTGAAACATTTCAGGAGGTTTCACTCTGTTTGAGTTACAAACACTGGTTTCCTGTTAAGGTTTGTTTTTGAGATACTGAACGTTCATCGGTCCAGAGAA
>NC_133233.1:28924508-28944508 GCF_040436345.1 Pagrus major
ACACAGAAAGAAAAACTCGAGCTGACTCAAGACAAATACAACCTGTTTTTAGAGCTTGTATTTGTACTGGACGCAGTATGATTCGATCTAATGCACCTTTTTTTACTCAGTTTAGGAAAAATAAACTTTAAAGGACTCAATTACAGACAAAAATGACTTGAGGAGGAGATTTGTGCAGCTCAGGACTCGACTCAGCTTCTGTCAACATTTCCTGTTTTGTTGAGCAACATGAAGCAGAACAAGCAGCAGATGATACGTTTGCATGAGAGAAGATCTTTGACATAAATATGTTTAGATAAAATGATTTTAATGCCTCGAGACGGCGTCAGAGACTTAAATTTAATATAACATGAAGACATAAACATAAGATAAACATATCTGGCACCCTGCTGCGTGCTTCTGAATCCAGCCCCCATAAAGTTCATCATCTTAAATTATTGATTTGATGTGAATGAAAGTTCAGGCTGAAGAAAAAAGGTTTATTTTCTCTGATCCAGTGAAGCACGTCCTGATACGATCAATACGTTGGGCTCCATCTGTGACCTGAAGCTGACTGATGACTGATGTGACTGATCGTCTGTCTGGAAGGAAGGAGATCGATCAGATAACTGATGGATGATTAATAAAGTGATCAACGTGTTGAATGTGTCATGAATCTGTCTGCTGTTGTGTTCAAACACTTCCTGCTGCAGGTTTCTCTCCTTTGTTACAAAGTGGCAGCAGCTACAGGTTTCAGGCATCAGGACATCAATCCAGGAAGCATCCTGCTCTGTTTCAGACAGCTCAGGATGAAACCAGGCTGTAAATCAGCCCGCTGCAGCCAGCTGCTGCAGCTTAATGAGGCCTCCTGGGTAATGTAGTGTTTTTCTCTTAAAGGACGTGAGGACGAGGAGACGGGAAAACAAAAGATGTGGGAGCGATGAAGCTGCGAGTGAAAGACTGAGAGGAAGTTCAGAGATAAAAGGAAAAGAAGGGAAATAAAAAGAGGAAGAGCCTAAAAACTCATTTTATCGATGCGTTGATCTAAACTCGTGTATTTTTCTCACTGAGGTTCGTCATTGATCTATTTTCATGATACCACATCTACAATCCTTCACTCATCAGATAAAAGACAAATGTCCCACAAAGACACGTGACAGGACCGAACAGCAGTAATGTGGACGCAGGTCCAGTCTTCGGAGACTTTGGATCGTCATGATGTGAACCGTCACCTCTTCTGGTTCTGGTGCTGTACGAAACGACACACCGGAGCTGCTTTACGTCGGCGCTGCCTGGCTCAGTGTGAACAAACAGGCGGTGTCGAGGCGAGACTTCTCTCAGGCGCTTTGTGGAAATAGTCTGAGAAGGACTGATGATACTGAGTCTGTCAATGAACTGCATCTCTGTCCGGTCTCTGTCTGCAGGAAACAACGTGAACAACTGCTTAAAGAAGGAGAAGCTGCTGATGGAGGAGGTGAAGAAGGTGAAGAGGAGACAGAAACTGAGGTGAAACGAGTGAACAGATGGAGACGCTCCGGCGTTGTGTCAAAGTCTGTCCCTCTGCTGGTCTGTGTCTCCTCTCAGCACCGAGACCAGAGACGCCTCAACACAGACAGTCCTTCTACAAACCTGCCTGTGTTCATCCTAACATGCATGTTGTGGTCAACCCTCACACTAAATCTGTTGTGTGGATGTTGTCGACCCCTCGGAGCAGCCCGGGTCGGTTCTGGGACCACGTCTGTCCTCATGCTATCTGATGCTGCTTGTCACACAGTTTACCTTCATCGCAACACTGCAGCTTCCTGTGTGTGTTTCCAGGTGTTGGAAGGTACTGCTGGTTATAACAGATAACAGAGACAGACACCAGCTGATGAAGACGGAGACGCTGCTGGTCTGCAGGAAGTGGAGACACAAACTACAAACACACAACACTGCTGATCCTCAGCTGGTGAGTGTGTGTGTGTGTGTGTGTGTGTGTGTGTGTGTGTGTGTGTGTGTGTGTGTGTGAGTCTGTCTTTACTGTGGAGTCCAGCGACATCTAGTGGTTCAGTCTGAGAGCTGCAGGTCAGACTGTGTTCTCACGACTGCAGAATCATTCAGTTCTGGACCAGAAACACCAGGAGACGACGCACGACTGGACTGTGATTATGAATTTAAAGTATCAGCCAGAAAATAAGCTCCAATCAGAAACAAGGACAAAAGAAACGTCTTCGTATTTTCACAAAAAAAAAATGATATTGAGAAAAAGGAGTAATGTGTTTAAAGGTGTTCAGAAGAACTTTAAACTGGTTCTGAAACAGTGTCAGTTGAACACTGATGCGTCTGTTGGACCTACATAAACCAACGAGACCGTCAGAGAGACGACTGGTGAGAAGATATTAATGATCCCTCATGTCTGTCACCGGGTCACACTCTGACTCTAACATCATGAAATTAAAACTATTATCATGGTGCAGCTCTGAGGACGAACTCTGAGCAACAGCGTCTCCAAAAGACGTCTTTTCAACGTCGTCAAAGACGTCCAGTGACGTCCTCACAGGGTTCAACATTAAAGTCTTTACTCTGTAATGTGAGACGTCTGAAGGACTTCTTCTGGTTCAACATTAAAGTTTTTATGACGGACAGATTTTACTCACAGCGAGGCTTCAGACCTGAGGGAGGCGTGAACTTCACCAGGAGAGCTACTGATCAGCTTTATTAAGAGCCATGTTTGGTCCTCCAGCCTGGGAACATTAGTCCACCTGATGACTAAAACATGGTCTTTAATAAAGCTGATCAATAACTCTCCTGGTGAAGTTCTCGCCTCATGCAGCTGCAGACGTCTGAGACTGGAGTTCAAAGATGTCTCACATTACAGAGTAGAGACTTTAATGTTGAACCCCGTGAGGACGTCACTGAGACGTCAACAGTGAACGTTGAACAGACGTCTAAAGACTTTCATTCTGTCTCCACTGGACGTCTTTTCAACGCCGTCATATCATGTCCAAATGTTGGACATGTTCATGTTGAGTGGGTTGAGGACAGAAGCTCTGCAGTCCGGTGGTGCGGCACTAGAACACAGCTCACTTTGTTTCACCATCGTCAAATCAAATCAATCAGAATATTAACGTTCCTTCAGCCTCCTCGGATCAGTGATGAGAAGGTACAGAGCTCAGAGACGAGTCCGGTTAGTGTCCAGGAGACATGAATCACCGCTGAGTCAACGATAAATGTCCATAAAACTAATCATCAATAAATGTTGTTGGACTGATGAAAGTGATGAAGTGACGTCTGCAGCACATTACTCAACCAGCAGACCTGCTCATTAAACTCCACTGTTCCATGTTTCTGTGTGAGTCTGCAGCCGGTCCACATTATCCAGACACCACAACAGTCGGGCCAGCAGAACCACTTCCTGCTGAGGAGAACTCAGCGCCGCCTGTTAACTGTAACGGGCCTTTAAACGAGCCTCACACACAGCTGAACACATGATTCATGAAGTGAGATGAACAGCTGGGAGACACGAGCTTCATGACTGGATCTGATCTGATGTGTGACGAGTCATCACTGATCACCTGCTCCACCGACGACGAACCTTTAACATCTAAGACGAGTGCTGTGTGGAACAGCTGCTCAGTTCTGGAGGAGAGTGGGTTCAGGTCCAGACCTGCTGGAGTCTCATCAGGTTCTGATCCGGAGCCGTTCACCGACGGGAGGAGAGCTCAGAGTTACTTTTGAACTTGTGGATTTATCTTCACTCCTGTTTATCAGCCTGACTGCAGCAGTGATCCGGAGGTGACCTCCACTGTCGGGTGGTTCTGTTCTGTAATGTTGACTGCTGACTGGAGCTGGAGGGGAAATGGACTTTACTTCATGAAGGTAACGTTACAGAGAGGAGACAGAGAACCAGAACCAGAACCAGAGTCTCTGCTGAGTGCTGACTTCACTCAGAGCTTCACCTCAACTCTCTGATGTGTTAAAGTTTTCTTCTCGTTGTGTTTGGTCTCGCTCTCAGACTTCCTTCCTCTCTGACTCTCTCCTGAAGTTACAGCCACAGACGACCAGATGAAACTCAGCGTCACCTCGAGGACACTGGAGGATTTCTCTGTTTAACTTTGTTGGAAACGTTTGTGATGATGTGAGAACACAACTCAACAACATGCAGAACAAAGGTCCAGTCGGTTTAACGCAGAAATCTGACAGATTGCATCTTTCCTGATCCTCACTAAACGTTTGTGCAGTGACAGACTTTATAAAACAGTCTCTGCTGAACGTTGTGTTTCTCTGTGTAGATGTGTCTCATGTCTGAATGAAGAACAACAACCAGCCAGTCAGTCATCAGTCAGTCAGTCATCAGTCAGTCAGTCATGTCAGTCATCAGTCATCAGTCAGTCAGTCGGTACCTGATATGGAGCAGTAGATGAGTTGTGGGTTGACTCCGCTCAGCTGCTTGTATCCTAAACCCATCTGCTCAAGTTTCCCTGGTAGGTAGTTTTCTATCAGCACGTCACACACTGCTGCGAGCTGACACACACACACACACACACACACACACACACACACACGCACACACACACACACACACGCACACACACACACATTAAATTGTGATATTGTAAATGATAATAATAATTATAAGAAGAAGAAGATCATTATTAATGTGATGAGTCAGCACGTTGCTGCTGAGTCGTACCTCCTGGATGATGTTTGCTCCTCTGGGATGTTTCAGGTCCACAGAGATGCTCTGAAATCAGACGGGCCATCACTGAGACTGAACACAGAACCTGAGCTCACTGACAGGACGATACAGAACATCTGATCCTCTGGACTATGAAGCACATGTACAGAACCGCCGGAGAGGATCAGGCTTGTTTTTATCAAGTGAACACATGATGCTCTAAATGACACGATGACGAGTGTGTGACTGTGTGTGTGTGTGTGTGTGTGACTGTGTGTGTGTGTGTGTGTGACTGTGTGTGTGTGACTGTGTGTGTGTGTGTGTGTGTGTGTGTGTGTGTGTGACTGTGTGTGTCACCTTCTTGTTTCGGTTGACGCTCAGGTAATAGGCGCTCTCGGTGCCGACAAACGGCGGACCCCAGGCTCTGGTGTCGTCGCCTGCACCTGTTCAACAACAGTTCACCATGAAGGAGGAGGAACAGGGAGCGGAGGAGAACAGGTACGAGCAGAGACTCACCTGGTCGCTCCACTTTGATCACCTCAGCTCCCAGGTCTCCCAGAATCATGGTGGCAAATGGACCGGCCAGAACTCTGCAGACATGTCAGAAGACTTCACTTAAAGGCTCGGTAGGCAGCTTATTTTTGGCAATATTGGGCAAAAACTTCCATAATAACCTTGGAGATAATGTAACTGAAGTGATGTGAAGGAAGAGCGGACCTCGGCGCCTCCTCTAGGCTCTGTTTTCAGCCTGCAAAGAATCTGACCCGTGACGGAAGACTTTGACCAATCACAGAGCAGCTGAGAGAGCGAGCCCTGTGATTGGCTGTTCTACTAAAGCAGATGCGCGTTCACGTCTCTTCGGTGGAAACAGTCTGCAGCAACGGCGGATGACCGGACAGGAAAGATTGCGACTCCGCGGTTTCAGTGCAAAACAATCTAAGAAGAGGACGACGGATTCGTCCAAAAGGGAGTCTAAAAGACGGTCTGACAACAAACCCAATAAAACGCGTATCAATATCAGCGTTGCGTTTCAAAGATGGAGAGAAGTTCGGGATAACATTGGTCTGAAGTTGGACTCGGAGCTCGCTGTTCTTCTCTCGGACAGGTATTTTTCCTCTAACAACTACGGTTGCTGTGATGGTGGTCAGGTTGTGTGGGCTGATCTACCATGTAAACAGCCAGGCGACAGCGGCCACCGATAACGCGTGGTCGGAAGTTGCTAATACGTTAGCCTCCTGCTAACCGTAGCCAAAGGCATACGGCTGCTGCTAATACAAGATCAAGGTTATGTTGCTACGTTAGAGTCCCGGATCAAACTACTCCACCTCAGACGTCTTCACATACCCACAGGTTTGCTAAGAGTGACAGTAACGTCCCTTCTGTAATGTTAACAATCGCAATCATGATCGGGACGATTGAAATGAGAGACGTAACACAGTTTTGCATTATGACAAACAAGCCTCAGCCTGATGTGTTTTCAGATCATCTGTGCCGATCAAACGGACACTAAAACTTAGACGCTAACATTAGCAAGAGGCTATTTTTATTTACACCGAGTGACTAACGTTACTACAAAGTTTGAGCTGTTGGCCGAGGCAGCTAACGACGCTGTAGTTTGAATAAAATGTGCTACATTGCTTCAAAACATGAGCTCGTCATTAGTCTTAGAAATAAAGGACGCTTGTCTTTGCTCAGTTATAACTGAATAACTCCTGATGTCGGACCTGTCGGCTGACGGTACTTTAGCCTCTGTAGTCGTCCGTCTTTCGTATCACGTTACACTAAATATAAATACCGTTTACCATCTCACCTGTTCAAAAAGTATTTTCTGACCTGTGACTCGGACTTTACGGGGGATAACGTAAAAAAAGCTTTGGCTAGTTGGGAGGGACGGTCGGGTGTATGAAGGTGTGCCTGTCTGGTGGGAGCAGCCGGGTCAGAGCTGAGGAGATGAGACCCGTGTGGACTCACTGGGATTCCTGCCTACCGAGCCTTTAAGTCTGACAGCGGGCGGCTGAATGGTTCTGCAGTACTGGACGGACTCACCTGGTCAGGTCCAACACTCTGACGCCCTCCAGTGGTCGAAGTTCTGCTGCTGTCCAGAGACAGAACCAGAACAACGGTCAGTAAACCTCAACGCTCAGACACAAGGTACTGTATTTACATTACACTTATACTCCACTGCATGTATCTGATTACTTCAGTTACAAGTTACTGTCCAGATTACATCAGAGCCTGCTGTGCCCTGAGATTACTGTTACTCTGCAGTAACTGTAACGCTGCTGTGACCTGAGATTACTCTGTTACTCTGCAGTAACTGTAACTCTGCTGTGACCTGAGATTACTCTGTTACTCTGCAGTAACTGTAACGCTGCTGTGCCCTGAGATTACTCTGTTACTCTGCAGTAACTGTAACGCTGCTGTGACCTGAGATTACTCTGTTACTCTGCAGTAACTGTAACTCTGCTGTGACCTGAGATTACTCGTTACTCTGCAGTAACTGTAACTCTGCTGTGCCCTGAGATTACTCTGTTACTCTGCAGTAACTGTAACTCTGCTGTGACCTGAGATTACTCTGTTACTCTGCAGTAACTGTAACTCTGCTGTGACCTGAGATTACTGTTACTCTACAGTAACTGTAACTCTGCTGTGCCCTGAGATTACTCTGTTACTCTGCAGTAACTGTAACTCTGCTGTGACCTGAGATTACTCGTTACTCTGCAGTAACTGTAACTCTGCTGTGCCCTGAGATTACTCTGTTACTCTGCAGTAACTGTAACTTTGCTGTGACCTGAGATTACTCGTTACTCTGCAGTAACTGTAACTCTGCTGTGACCTGTGATTACTCTGTTACTCTGCAGTAACTGTAACTCTGCTGTGCCCTGAGATTACTCTGTTACTCTGCAGTAACTGTAACGCTGCTATGACCTGAGATTACTCTGTTACTCTGCAGTAACTGTAACGCTGCTATGACCTGAGATTACTGTTACTCTGCAGTAACTGTAACTCTGCTATGACCTGAGATTACTGTTACTCTGCAGTAACTGTAACGCTGCTGTGCCCTGAGATTACTGTTACTCTGCAGTAACTGTAACGCTGCTATGACCTGAGATTACTTGTTACTCTGCAGTAACTGTAACTCTGCTGTGCCCTGAGATTACTCGTTACTCTGCAGTAACTGTAACGCTGCTGTGACCCGAGATTACTCGTTACTCTGCAGTAACTGTAACTCTGCTGTGCCCTGAGATTACTCTGTTACTCTGCAGTAACTGTAACTCTGCTGTGCCCTGAGATTACTCGTTACTCTGCAGTAACTGTAACGCTGCTGCAGTAACCGGATGCGCTGGTAATAAGCAGCTTGACAACCCGCTGCAGACTTTGACCAGCGGGGGTAATTAAAGTTTGTGTCGCAGACTGAAGTGATCGAAGTGATCGAAGTGATCGATCAGGGTGATCAGAGTGATCAGAGTGACCAGCACAGTCTGGTGTGATGAAGTTACGTCACTGATCAGTGTCATCTGTCTTCTTCCATCAGGTTTTATCGATCCGCTCACACAGACGGATGCTAACGTTAGCCGGCTAGCTTCAGCTCCAGCGGCTCTTACCGGTGCGTGTGTCCGACAGCCGCCGTCCTCCGCCCGGACACGTCGCCGGGACGCTCCCCCTGAGCTGGCGGGTCCCACCGAACCGACAGAGGACCGACACGCGGCTCCTGCAGCGTCCCAGAGCCGCAGACATCTTCACAGCTGTTAGCATCAAGCTACACCGCCGCTGCAGCACTTCCGCTGCTCGCCTTCAAAATAATGGTCCGGAGAACATGAGGAGTCATGACCTCTGGAGGGGATTACTTTAGTTACTAGTTACTCTGCAGATTACATACTGCATCAGAGACAAGTAGCACATTTAACTATTACTAAATGTTATGTAGGATTAACTTGTACTTTTGATACTTCAGTACATTTAACATCAGATACTTTAAGACTTTTACTCGAGTACTCTTATATGAGTGACTTTCACCTTTACCAAAGTAATATTTTAACACTGTACCTGTTTATCTGTGTGGATTAGTGGATTAGCAGTAATGGAAGAAGTATTAGAGTATTAAACACTCTTACAAGTTACATTCAAGACGTGTATGTGTGTCAAAGAATGGAAATATTAACAACAAAAGCTCAACTGCAGATATGAAACGTGGCCAAAATTAATCCATCGTGCAGATAAAACTCAATAAATGTGAACAAGCAGTGACAACACGCAGCAGACGTCTGTAAAAGATTTGACAGTATTTATTATTTCCATATACAAAAAGATAAAACTGAAATAACCTTTTCTACAGTGATTTTCATTTTATTTTTCAGTAACAGCTTGTGTGTGTGTGTGTGTGTGTGTGTGTGTGTGTGTGTGTGTGTGTGTTATGCCACTTTTGGGGAAACACCAGTTGTCAAGCTGGTTCAACCTAGCAACAGTAACCAAGGAGGGCGGGACTTTTAAAGACTAAGGAAGTGTAAAACAGGGTCGAAGTCAGAGCGAGAGTTTGGAAAGTTAATGAAAGTGTGTAAATTCCCCCAAAAGTGTCATAAGTGTGTGTGTGTGTGTGCGTGTGTGTGTGTGTGTGTGTGTGCGTGTGTGCGTGTGTGTGTGTGTGTGCGTGTGCGTGTGTGTGGACTAGAACTACATTCATTCAGACATTATGGTTCTGGCACTGTTTGAGAGGAAGATAGAAAACAGATGTACAGTAGATTTGTGTAAAGAGAGATGCCACACACACACACACACACACACACACACTTCTTTGTGTTTCCCAGGCAGGTCAAGAAGTACCGAGCAGTACCAAGCGGTACCGAGCAGTACCTTTGTGTCTGGATGTCCATTTTTTTTCTCTACAAACCACCACAGGTAAAAAAAACAGGAGGGTGTCCATCAGGACTGTAAATCAAACGTCTATGTTACAGCGATCAGCTTCAGATTGAAAATAAGAAAATAAAAGTTCCCACGGGAACCTTTGAACAGCGTTACAACAGGACGGACAGTACCTGGGGACGGGACGGGGTATTTTTTAAATGTCATCTCTTCCTGCCTGGACATTTTTCTTCCATCTGCTGTAACACGTACACATATATTTATATATCTAAACCCCAAATCCCACAATCCTTCAGTCAGAAACAGGTTCGTTTGTACAGTAATGAAAACCAGTCGTCTGCCTGCAGACAGTCAGACAGTCAGTCAGCTGCAGACAGTCAGACAGCTGCAGACAGTCAGACAGACAGTCAGACAGTCAGCTGCAGACAGTCAGACAGACAGTCAGCTGCAGACAGTCAGACAGACAGTCAGACAGTCAGCTGCAGACAGTCAGACAGACAGTCAGACAGTCAGCTGCAGACAGTCAGACAGCTGCAGACAGACAGTCAGACAGACAGTCAGACAGTCAGTCAGCTGCAGACAGACAGACAGTCAGCTGCAGACAGTCAGACAGCTGCAGACAGACAGACAGTCAGACAGTCAGACAGCTGCAGACAGTCAGTCAGACAGACAGTCAGACTGTGCAGACAGTCAGACAGCTGCAGACAGTCAGACAGACAGTCAGACAGATAGCTGCAGACAGTCAGTCAGACAGACAGTCAGTCAGACAGACAGTCAGTCAGCTGCAGACAGACAGACAGTCAGACAGCTGCAGACAGTCAGTCAGACAGACAGTCAGTCAGCTGCAGACAGTCAGTCAGCTGCTGCTTCTTTTTTATAGCATATCTGTTAAAATCAGTAGTACAGGTTTGTCTCTGTGTTCTACAGTTGAGCTACAACAGTGAAACATGAGGTACAAGATTTACATTTCACATCATCATCATCATCATCATCATCATCATCGTTCTCGGGGAGAAGGGTGGGGCTTTGTAAAGATGGCCGCCTCTCAGTCGGACACGTGTCGCTACGAGCTGAAAATGAAACTTCAGTTCAGAAAGAAAGAGTGATGAACAAGTTGAGTCTCTGAAAGATGATTGTTCTTTAACGATCACGTGCACATGATGAGCTGAACAGCTGATTACTCACATTCCAGCTGTCTGAATTCTGTGTTTAAACATGCTAATAAAACCTTATCTGGTTAGAAATGAGCTCATTGTCACACGGACAACAGAAACGTGAACGCTGGATAAATCCTGGTTCAGACTTCATGTTTCATGTTGTTGACTTACTAACATATTCCAGTTCTGACTTTAAGCTCAAATATATTTTGATCCATATTCCAGAATATCCTGAATTTAAAATTGCTTGATTTTTGAATGGAGTTTGGTGTGATGTTGGGCAGCTGTAGCTCTGAAGGGATACATATGGTGATATATTTTAAAAACAGTTTGACAGAAAATGTTTTTAACAACAGATATCACTGTGAAGCTGCCTTCACTGGATTATTCACACGATATCATCTGTGTTATTAACAAGACATATTTTAATTTGGATTACTTTTGCTCATAATTCAAGTTTACAGTCTGAATTCAGACTTTTTCTAATAAATTACACTTTCTAACTTTTTCTGATAATTCAGATTTGAAATTATAATCGTAATGTTTCTAATAATTCGGACCTTTATCTAATTGTTGTACTGTTCGCTCACACGAGTCAGAATCATGAGTTCAACATTTCATCATCGTGTTTTCTGTAATCTTGAGATATTAAGTCTCTGTAACATCGAGGAATGTGTCGTATTACAGACGGAGCAGGAGATATGAGTCACAGCTTGTTGTTTAAACCTTCAGTGTTTCTGTCTGAGGAATCACTCGAGTCAGTATCCAAACAAGAAGCGGCCATCTTTACCCGCCCGGCACCGGGACGAGGCCGCGGTCACACAGGTGACATCAGAGCGGCCGACAGCAGCTTCACTCCTCTGTGTGGAGTTCAGCCGTGGTGGTCAGAGCTCGGCCTCAGCAGGCGACGCTCGCCGGCCTGCTGAGGCTGAGTGTGGGCTGTGAGGCGACGGACTCAGTCTGCTGGTTTGTATCCGTCTGAGGGGTCCACAGCACCACACGGCTCAGATAATGTTGAAGCTTGTTCACCGGGTCTGAACTCCACCAGAAGCAAAGAGAATCTGCTTTGTCTGCTTCATGATGAGGAGGAGGAGTCATGTGACTCCTCCTCCGTCATTTGGGGGTGAAAACAGCACAAATCCGTTCACGCTGACCTCTCGACAACACGACTGGGAAACCTGCCCCTGTGAGTCGGTTCTGATCCGATCCATCACTTCACCTCTGTGTTTTTTCAGGACTTGTTTTGTCTCCCGCGTCTACTTGAGAATTAAAAAGGTTACATTTTAGTTAATCTGTGAATTTTTAACAAATTCATCAAACGGCACAGAATGATTTCATCTTCATGATCCATCATCAGAACAATGAAGCTGCAGCAGGAAGTGAGGAGGAGGAGGAAGGTTTCCCAGAGTCGAGGGTCACGTGAACATCATCACACTTCACAGGATTGATTCATGTGTAACACACCCGTCCTGCCGTTAGCTGAGGCTCACGTTAGCAACAAAACAAAGTGTTCAGCGTTGAGGAGAAACCAACAAGCAGCCGCTTCTCGTTTTCTCCTTACAGGCACTTGACTGGCCACAAAAAATGGAAGCATCACCTGCACAATAAGTGGAAATAAGCCTTCAAATAGTGACTTTTAATTTGAAATGCCGCGACAGCAGAGACCTGAGAGCGCCGCTCGCTGCGTCCTCACGCTCGTTAGCATCGAGGCTAAACGACTCCACCGCTGTGTTATCATGTCAGAGTGAGTGTTTCACATCTGACAGCAGAGGTCCGAACCATCATCTGTTTATCTCTAATTATTATTTTACGTGCAGAGGATTTATTAATCACACGTCACAGTCTGATGTCCATCAAGACTCCAGTAACTCTGAAATGTTTCTCAGTTATAATCATGGTTTATATCAACTTTTATTGAGTTGTAAAATCAGAATTCTTCACATAATTTTATTCCCATAATTATTCTGTTTTCCCCAAAATTCACTTTTTTCTCAGAATTCAAAGTCTGAATGCGACTTTTTCTGATAATTCAGACTTTACAGTCAGAACTCAGATGAACTGTTGACATGTGGCTCTGATCTTTTCTCCATACGTTCCATCATCATCATCATCATCACCATCATCATCATCATCATCATCATCACCATCATCATCATCACCACTGCGTCCTGTCAGCTGACACACAGCACAGCGGTGGAGTTGAGCAGGAGGACTCAGAGACGACAGCGTCTCCTTCAGGAAGTGGACGAGCCGCCATGTTGACGTTAATCCTAAACTCCGAGTCGTCTGTTCCCTCCGCGATGAGCTCGCCGTTCATTTAGTCAGCATGAAGTTACTAAGGTAGCAGTTATTATCAGACGGTTAGCTCAGTGCTAACAGTACGAGCTAACAGTTCACGTGGAGCTGTGGTTTTATTGATGAGTCGACGTTTGTTTGAGACGTTTGTCGTCACATCGTGAGGCGGACGGATCTGCTGTGTCGGCACTTTGGGTTAATTGAAACGAGCGCTGCAGCGTCGTTAGCAACACGTTGATCCCCTTTTTCTTTTTGGCCAGATATTCCACTGGTTTCACTGTGGGATGCTAACAATGCTAACTGTACCTCTGATCGCTAAATGCTGAATGTTGACCCCGCCCACGGCGTGACGCGTCTCTGGTTGATGTCTCAGTGTTAATCAGCAGTGGAAGGTTTTGGTTTCTGACCCGTCACGTGACAACGAGCCCGTTTTTATCCCCGGACCTGATCGATGATGTCGCCCGTCGCTCCTAGCACACTGTTTCTGCCCGTGTGGCTTTAATGAGGTAATATGTTCCTGAAAACACCTGGAAACACCTGGAAACACCTGGATCTGAGTCAGTCTGTCAGGTCAGCTGTTTGTCTGAGAAGGTTAAGCACACCTGGATCAGATCCAAAATACATCTGGAATATTGTTTCACTCACTGACATCTCTGCAGATTTACGTCACGACGAGTTCGGTTTCTTTCGTCGAAGGCGTCGTTTCCTTTAGTTTGGTCGATATTCTAAATGTATTTTGGTACAAATATACTCTGGTGTGATATTTAGGAAAACTTTATTTACATTCACAGGAAGGACAGGATGGAAGAGAAGAAGGAAGCTCCAGAGATGAGGTCAAAAAAGGCACAACATCAGAAAACTTCAACCAAACAAAAGGGAAGTGGAGAAAGGCGGAGAAGAGAGGGAGGAAAGGAAAGAAGGACAGAAGGAAGGGTGGAGGAGGAAAGGAAAGGAGACACAAGTAGAGAGGAGGTGAGGAGGAAAGAAAGGTGTAACTGGAAGACGAAAGAGGAGGAAACGAGTAGAGAGGAGCTAAAAAGGACAAGTGGACATGAGGAGGAAACAAGGAAGAAGAAAGGAAAGAGGAGACGAGGGCGTGAGGTAAGGAAACAAGTGAAGAGGTGAAGTTAAGTCGAAGGAGAGAAGAAAAACAAGGACACGAGTGGAGAGGCGAAGAGACGAGGTAAGGAAAGGAGACGAGTAGAAGAGAGGAGACGAGGTGAGGAGAGGAGAGAAGGAGATGAGAAGAGGGTGGAACAGTAGTCGAGCTCAGTCCAGGTGCTTTTATGATATCGGCAGTTCATTTTTCATTTCAGTCTAAAACACAAACAAAACACTTTATTAACTATTTACAGGTGGAGGTCGGAGTCTCGCGGTGAGCTGGTAGCATCTCTTCTTTAATCAGTTTGGAGATTTCATGTAAAAACAGGATGAACGTCTCGGATCAAAGAAAACAAACAAAGAATAAAAAGCTCACAATAAAATATTATGTGACTACGAGTCGACGACTAATAAAATATAGAAACAGAACTTTAAAACGTAGAAAAGTCTTCTGAGGTATTTGTGGTGTACTGAGGTGATCTGTGGTTCATGAGCAGTATTGTTTTGATGTTCAGTATCTTTTCCAGTCAATGTCGCTCTCTCTCTCTTTCGCACGTCGGCCAAACGACCGACGCTCCTCGAACGCCTCGTCACGCTTCACTGACTTCGCACAGAGACAGAGAGTTGCATGTGTTCAATGCACCGGAAGTCAAATGAACAATAAAAAGGAATATACAGAAATATATTCATCTTTGAGTCTGAATCATCTTCATCATCATCATCATCGTCATCATCATCATCATCATCATCATCATCGTCAGCAGCAGCATCGTAGACATTCACTGTTACAGGTATGGCATCACAGAAGGGACAAACACAACAACATACGCATAAAACTGTGAAAAACAACAGACTCTTGTTTCTGTTTCCAGCTCTCATCACTTGTGCTTTAACACGACGGATGAAGCGAGTTTCTGAACTGGACTCTTTGTGGCCGGTTTCTGAGGCGGCAGACGCGGTTTTGGTCCCGGTTGAAGAAAAAAAAAACAAAAGACAAAGAATAAGAGACGTGACGGACGACCTTTAACCTCTGCAGCCCTGAATACAAATACATCAAACGTTGGCATTTTATGTTTCTGCAAACTGCAGATTGGTTCACATCTGGACCTCTCACATCACATCTGGACCTCTCACATCACATCTGGACCTCTCACATCACATCTGGACCTCTCACATCACATCTGGACCTCTCACATCACATCTGGAGACGTGAATATGAGCTGGTCAGCAGGTTGATGGTGTGACAGCCCACCGTTTGAGGCCAGGTATCAACCTTTGTAAGCGTGCAGCCGCTGGATATGTCGGGACGGTTACAGCAACAGAACCAAAACATGATCTTGAGCTCAACTGGTTTCTGAGCCTAAACCCAACCGGACCATCAGCACAGCGTTGTCAAACTGAAACTAAAGAAAAGTTTCAACACGTCTGTAGTTTCCAGAAACGTACTCTGCCAACATTTATTCTGGTTCATGTGGTTTGATTAATCAAAGAGGCCTCGTTTATAAAACCTGTTCTGTTCAGTTCTGTTCTGTTCTCAGTGATGCGAGGAGCTTTTGCTCCATCTGTTCCTGACAAACCCTCTTTTGTGCTGCAGTGTTTGAGAGAAAGTCACCAGGCAGGAGGAGCCAGTGAAGGTGTCTGATCACAGGAAGTTAAAAATGATCTGAGAACGTGTTTAAATGAAGTTTTTGACGCTCCGCAGCTTTAACGAATCGAACATCAAGCACGCGGTCAGAAATGATCTGAAGACGCAGCTCAGGTTTAAATCCACAAACGAGGCCTCGGCTGTTTGAACAGACTCCTGCAGTGCTGCTGCTCCACCAGGAGGTGGCGACGTTAGAGGGGAACAGATCTGAGGAGGGTAAAGGTCAGAGGTCGTTCACGTCCCTCCAGCTGAGACCGCAACATGAAACATCAGCACAGACAGTAGAAAACCAAAAGTAGAAAAAAGGAAACTGTCACATCACATGACATCACTCTCACCCTAACACACACTCTGACACACACACACACTCTGACACACACACACACACACTCTCTCTCACACACACACACACACACACACTCTCTCTCACACACACACTCTCTCACACACACACACACTCTCACACACACTCTGACCTGAATGCATCTCTGCATCATGAGGTCTTGCACCTTTTTCAGGGTAACGTGTGTTTTCCCCTGCGTTTGGGCACCTTGCAAATTTACATATTCAGGATAGCCAATAGGCTTTGAGCACCCTCAGATAAGCCCCTCCCACCTGTCACTGGCCCCGCCCCTCCAGACAGTGGAACCTTGTGGCCGGCGTCACATCGAATCCCCTCCCCCGGCCCGCTCCGCCCCCTGTAGACCTGGTTACCTGAGAAGTTTTATCTCCGAGCCAACCAAAATGCTGTGGTTGAGCGCAGTCAGCCAATCAAATCTCTGCATGCAAGACGTTTGCTTCCTGGTTCCTGAAAATCAGTCGCGTCGGACTTCTCTTGGTCTTCAACCTCAAACGAGAGCCGTTGAACTCAAAGAAAGGAAACCTTCACGTTAAAACCGTCCAGTCTTTCTGGTGTCCGTCCTCCACGTCCTTCCTTCTGACCTCACTTCCTGTTTCCCGTCTTTTTGGATACAACCCGTTGGATCCGAAGGTTTGTCGTGTGTGAACAGTAGCGTTGGGTCGCAGGAGAAGAATAGAAAAGAAGAGTCCAAGAAAAGGTAGAAAAACAAATGTTGTCACGTTTGCTGTCGGTGTTGTCGTGTAACAGTCATCGCTCTACCAGAGTTTTGCAGCATTGAAGTAAAAAAACATCCCAACGGTAGGCTGATGGTAGGTGGTTGCTAGGTGACGCAGTTGCAAAAGTTGCCAGGTAGGTAGATAAGTCCGGTTCTGGAGGAGTAGAAGACAGCAGAGCGAAGAATGCACAAAAAATGGTACAAAAGTAATGAAAGCGTCGGCTGAGGTACCTGGAGATCAGGAGCATTCACTGAGTCGGGACCTGAATGCGTTTCAGTGTTGGGTTCCTGTGTGTGTGTGTGTGTGTGTGTGTGTGTGTGTGTTAAAAAATAAAAAAGACACGTATGACTCGAGACCGAGAGGAGAACTTGAGAGAAACGAGGACGTGTGCTGGTAAATTTGTCCAGAAGGACGAAGAGAATCAAAGAAACCAAGAAGAGTTCAAAAAGTCCAAAGAGCTCAAATAGCAGCTGCTCTCACGCCGTGGTTCTGGTTCTGGTTCTGGTTGTAAAATTCCACTGAGAAAAGATGGTGTGTGTGTGTGTGTGTGTGTGTGTGTGTGTGTGTGTGTAGTTTAGTGTCAGTCGGTCGTTTTCACAGGAAGTTGAACCAAACTTCAGGAAAATAACCGGTAACATCAGGCCTCCGGAACAAGTTTGTTTGTGGCTGCTCCTCATATACTGGACTCTTTGGGCGGTAGGTCCACATTGGTTACCATGGGAACAGGTGCGGGCGTGGACACCGTCAGGGCGTTGTGGTCGGAGGTAGGCGGGGCGATGGTGGCGGTGAGGCGGCGGGCCTGAGCGATCCTCTCCTCCACGCAGCCGGCCGACAGTCGAGCCTCGGCGTCGTGATCCCAGCACTCCTCCACCGTCTCACAGATCTGAGCCAGACCCTGCAGACAGCAGCAGCAGCAGAAGAAGAGAACACAGGAACTCGTCAAAATAAAAGATCCTGTTTTAATTCTTTGTTTGAAAAAGACGATGCAGAGAAACAGAAGACGAGCGAACACGGGACACAACATGAACACTGGCTGTGGTCCGTGGTCGCAAGTCCAAAATATAACTTGATACTTTTATTTTCAATGGAGGAAATATTCTTCAAAATAAAAGCACAGACACTTAAAAAATCTAAAAACTTTAAATCATACAAATCTGAAAATTAATTTGTTTGATAATAAAAACACCTGTCAAAACCTGGGTGTGTGTGTGTGTGTGCGTATGCGTGTGTGTGTGTGTGTGTGTGTGTGTGTGTGTGTGTGTGTGTGTGTGAACACTCACGCTGTGTTTGAGCCAGAGGTCCTTTAACACCGGCCTCATCTTCTTGTGGACGACGACTTCCTGCAGGTCCTCCAGTGACGGATGCTGACCGACCTCCTCCTCGAACGGCAGCATGTACTCATCCACCGGACCTGTGACACACACACACACACCACACACACACACACACACACACACACAGACACACACACACACACACACACACACACACACACACACACAGTTAGATTCCTGCTTAAAGGTCAAAATGCGACTGTGCTCAGTTATTACTCTACCAGCATTTTAACTGACCCTGCTGTGTGTGTGTGTGTGTGTGTGTGTGTGTGTGTGCGTGTGTGTGTGTGTGTGTGTGTGTGTGTGTGTCTGTGTGTGTGTGTGTGTCTGTGTGTGTGTGTTACCGTCAGCAGCCTTGCAGCGGGACACCAGCTCCCACAGCACCAGACCGACGGCGTACATGTCGATTCGGAGGAAGGCGTCTCGCTGGAAGTTGATGGCTCCTTCTAAAACCTCCGGCGCCATGTAGCGCCTGGTCCCCACCTGCACACACACACACACACACACACACACACAGTTAATAGACATGAAGCCATGTTCAGTGTTTATCTGACTCTCGTCTCTCAGAGCAGCTCACCTGTCCGTGCGTCTCTCCAGGTGACGTCCCCGGCTCGAAGCAAACGGCGAGGCCGAAGTCACCGATGACGGCTGTGGAGGTCCGAACGCACCATGATGTTCTTACTCTTAAAGTCCCTGAAACACACACACACACACACACAGAGGACGTCGCACCGAGGCCTTCAGACGCTGACATGTTCCATTTTCCTACGTTCTTGCAGGCACATAAACGCAGCATCAACACTTCATCATGGTTTGTCATAAAGATCTTGAAATGTGTGTGACCTCACTGTGACCTCACTGTGACCTCACTGTGACCTCACTGTGACCTCACTGTGACGTCACTGTGACCTCACCCAGCTGACGGAGGACTTCACTGACCTGTGAGCGATGGCCGGTTTGGGCCCCTCCCCCTTCAGTCGGGGGATGTCTTCATGAAGGTACGCCAGGCCGCACGCCATCGACTCGGCGACGTGACACAGCTCGGACCAGCTGACGATGTTCCCCTTCAGGAAGTCTGACAGAGAGCCCTGCAGACACAGAGTCGTTTAATCTGACCCGTCCAGCCAGCCGGTCCCGTCCGTCCCAACTGGACCCTAAACATGTGGTTTCTAACTACGTCCTCCTCCCTCCCTCCTCCTCCTCCTCGTCCTCCTCCTCCTCCTCGTCCTCCTCCTCCTCCTCCTCCTCCCTCCCTCCGTCGTCCTCCTCCTCCCTCCTCCTCCTCCTCCTCCTCCTCCCTCCCTCCGTCGTCCTCCTCCTCCCTCGTCCTCCTCCTCCTCCTCCTCCTCCCTCCCTCCCTCCTCTTCCTCCCTCTCCTCCTCCCTCATCCTCCTCCCTCCTCCTCCTCCTCCCTCCTCCTCGTCCTCCTCCCTCCGTCCCTCTCCTCCCCTCCTCCCCCTCCTCCCTCCTCCCCTCCCCCTCCCCCTCCCCCTCCTCCTCCTCCTCCTCCCTCCCCCTCCTCCTCCTCCTCCCCTCCCTCCTCCCCCTCCTCCTCCTCCTCCTCACCCTCTCATGGAACTCGGTGATGAGCCACAGCTCGGCCTCCAGGTGACTCCCTCGCCTCTCTGCAGCGATGTACCTCAGGATGTTGTCGTGCCTCATGCCTGGAGTGATGAACACGTCTCTCTCGTTCTGCCACGACTCTTTATTCTGTCGGACAGACGAGCAGACGTGAAACAGCTGGACATTAAAACAGGACGTGCAGGAACAATCAGTGTGAGAACATCCGAGTCTGAACCTGGATGGGGAAGATCTTGACCGCCACGTATTCGTTCATCATCTGGCCCTTCCAGACGCAGCCGAAGCGCCCCCTGGCCTTCACCTCCAGCAGCTGC
>NC_133233.1:28949508-28982008 GCF_040436345.1 Pagrus major
AGGATGATGGGAAATGTGTGCCTGTGACTGCAAACAGCATCACCTGTCATACCTGTTGTCATGGTGACACGGTGGACAGGCATTTCCCCCAGGAGCTGGAGGAGACCAAAAACAGAGCTACAAGAGAAGAAGAAGAAGAAGAAGAAGAAGAAGAAGAAGAAGAAGAAGAAGAAGAAGAAGAAGAAGAAGAAGTCTCTCTGAACCTGCTGATGTCAAACACCGTCTGTTTCAACTCATCCAACCACTGAACCAGTAACACAGCATCACCAGGCTCCCTTAACAAATGTGTCAGTTTAGTGAGTTGTTGAGTTGGAGACACTTTATAAACTGTGTGAAACTCTGTCTCTGACTGATTCTGACTTATGTGTTCCTTCTTATAAATTCAGCAAATGTTCTACATGAACTTCTTTCTGTCTTTGTTATGGAGGACTGCTGAGAAGTAGAAATAGTGAAAGTGCGGCCTTGGTCTCAGTCGGGTTCGGGTCTTGAACTCGGGTTCAGTCAGGTCTGTGTAAGTGTGTGTGTCAGTACCGGTCGTAGCAGTTGAAGTCGTCCAGCCAGCAGCCTTTCTTCACCAGCTCGATGGAGCCCGAGCTGTTCCTCCAGGAGGCGTAGCAGTGCGAGCGTTTGTCCTTCTCGCCCTCGCAGCGCTCCACTCCGCTCTGATTGGTCTTCTCGATCTCGTAGTTGACATTGTAGTACAGACACTCGGTGGTGTCGGCCTCCCCATGGCTCAGTCCTGCAGCACACAGAGAAGAGAGGGAGGCTTTAATAAGCCTCTTCACACAGACGCATTCACAAACACTCAGCTGACAGATCCACAGTTAAAAGCTGTCGTGGGCGTCGACGCCTCAGACCCCGACCTGAGCACCGCCGTAATTCAGCACCATCAGAAGCACCATTAGTGCTTTCTGATCTTATTAAAGCAGAGAAGAAGAGAGGCGGCATAATGAGCCCGCCTGCAACAGGTGAGCCGCGCTCTGAAAGGAAGCTTTCAGCCGACGTCTGCATGAAGAGTGAAGAGAAAACGAGTTCAATCAGTGACTCAGTCTGACATCTCTTAAACGGAGGAAAATCTGACTGGGGTTTGGTTCAGAGATCCACATACAGAACATGTGATGGACCGTTTCTTCTTTCTCCTCCTTCCCTTTTATCTCTCTCCTCTCTGCCTCCTCCATTTTGTCTCCTCTTTAAGGAGGTGGAGGTCACACGCACACGCACACGCACACACACACACACACACACACACACACACACACACACACACAGCAGCTACACATCGTCCGTCATCAAAGAGCTTCAGATTCAGGAAGTTATGGGCACCAGATGTGACCTTTGACCTCTGAGGTCATACGAGAATGAGGTCATCACCAAAGAAGAAAAACTGAGGCCCCAACACACACACACACACACACACACACACACGCACACACGCACACACACACGCACACACGCACACACGCACACAAAACTGACAAGCTAGCACCGCTGTTAGCCTGTCGGAGAAGCTAACACTGAAATCAAGAGTCTTTGGGGGTTTTGGACTGTAGACTGTAGAAAGTATCTCAGATATGTACTCGAGTACTTCACTTGAGTAAATGTACTTAGTTACTGAGCTGGGTGAGCAGGTGAATGACGGACAGGAGGACGAACATCATTAAAAACTTGGTGCAGATAAAAGTTGGACTGAAGAGACGAGCAGAGACGAGCGGACAGCGAGCGTTTGGCAGCGCTCACTGCGACAGATGTTACAGCCAATCTGTGCATTTATCGTTGCCAGGCAACCACACACACACACACACACACACACACACACACACACAGCTGTGGGCTGACAGCAGTACAGTAACAGCTGCAGTAATACTACTTCCTGTTGGTGTCACACTCAGAAACTCTTCAGTTTGTCTCTCACAGCGTTTAAATAAAGGTTGAATTGAAACAGATTGAACAGGAAGTTAAATCCTGCTGTGAAGTGTCTGATGTTTAATGTAGTTACTCAAGTAAAGTATGAGTACCTCAGAACTGTACGGTACAGTACTTGAGTACATCTACTTCCATCACTGGTAACACCACAATGGAAAATACTCAAGTACAAGTAAAAGCCCCACATTAAATTGTTACTTGAGTAAAAGTACTGAAGCAAAATCTACTACTGTAGGCTGCAGTACTTTAATTACTTAATATACTTTATTACTCTATTACAATGTGTCACTTGTCGTTGTGTAATCTGTAAAGTGACTAAACTCTACAGCTGTCAGATACATGAGTGCAGTAAAAAGTACAATATTTTCCCAACAAATGCAGTGAAGTAGAAGTATAAAGTATCATGAAATGAAAATACTCAAGTACAAGTACAAGTACCTCAGAATTAGTAGCTGATATTTAATGTACTTACGTATCCAAAGTACAAATAAATTCTACATGAAATCAAGAAAATACTTACTAATACTAGTTAATACAAAATGTGCAACTTTGGCTCTGATGCTGCATGTAATCTGTAAAGTAACTAGTAACTAAAGTAATCAATAAAATGTGGGTCAATATTTGCCTCCTGAATGTGGAGTGGAGGGACAGAGGAGCAGAAAATGGAAATACTCAAGTACTGTACTGTAGTACTGTACAGTGAGTGCATGTACCTCAAAACTGTAGTTAAGTACAGTACTTGAGTAAATGTACTTAGTTACATTTGATGTCCCTCTGTACTGTATATGATGACGTGCACGTCACAGTGCAGCGGGTCTGAACCTCATCAGTATTCTGGAGGTCGACTTTGGTCGCCATGGAGATCTGTGAGCTAATGGGCCAGGCAGCTGTCAGTGTGTGTGTGTGTGTGTGTGTGTGTGTGTGTGTGCGAGTGTGTGTGTGTGTGTGCGTGTGTGTCACTTGACATTTCGTCCAAGTTCTTTTTCAATTAAAAAGTTGAGCAGCAAGTTACAAAGTTCAGGAGCAGAACACACACACACACACACACACACAGACACACACACACACACACACACACACACACACACGCACACACACAGACACACACACACACACAGACACACACACACGCACACACACACACGCACACACACGCACGCACACACACACGCACAGAACATCTGTCAGCCTCTCTCTGGAGTATTAAAGGGATATTGCAGATATTTAAACATTAACTCACACACATCATGCTAACATGCTAAGCTAAGGGCCCAGACGGTGAGGACGGCCCGCCCCTTCAGCAGAACTTCTAACAAAGTGAAGCGCTTCACTCCACGACCATCAGACGTGTCCATATGGCGGTGAGCGTTTCCATGGCGACAGCCCTACGGTGGCCTGCGAGGGCACAAGAGACACAATAACATGTCTGCTCTCTCTCTCACACACACACAGCTGCAAACCAGCTCCATTGTCAGTGTGTGAGATCGTTTGACCCCGTGTGTCACACACACACACACACACACACACACAATATATATATGTATGCTAATGAGTCTGATGTGTGTGTGTGTGATTATACAGCAGATGTAGAAAAGCAGACGAGCTGGTGAGAAAATAAAAACTGTCACTGATCCTGATTTTGATCTCAGTGATGGACTCTGACAGCTGAGTCGACTCATCAGCCCTGAAACATCCTGGAACACAGAGCGGCAGCAGGACGTGTTTCTGTTGCTAACTGGAGTTAGCATCGCCTGGTTCCTCTGTGGGATTATTGAACTTGATTTTTGATTATTACAGAAAATAATCTGAAGTTTCTGATCCGTCCAGGTTCTGATCATCCAGATAATCTCCACAGATGAACTCCACTCTGATGTTTGAAGTGTAAATTAAATGTGTAGCAGTAAAAAGCTAATGCTAGGCTACAAACAGACGACATCACGGTCACATGACTGAAACGTCTCCACCACTGAGCGTCTTACTGCACAATTACTATCCAGGTTTTCTATAAACTGATCAATGTACGAGTTGTAAAGTCAGAGTCAGAACAGTGTGTAACTAAAGTGGCCTGTAAAGACGGACTAGTGAGCAGATGAGTCTCCGTGTTCGCTGTGAGGACGTTTAATGTCCCCGACGACCTCTGTGGCCTCATTCAGACACTTGTTAGCAACCGCTAACCGTTTTTAACACATGAAGAGCTTTATAATTAAACTGTGGACATTTAATGATGAACAAAACATGTAAATATGTTCAGCCTGTGGTGACCACACACCTTCTTTCACACATTTAACTGGAAACACATTCAACACACTCACAGACTTTGAGGCGAGGGAACAGGAAGTGCTAACATGCTAACATGCTAACTGATGTCTGAGTTTTAGGACGACAGACTCTCCATCTCTGATTAGGAAACATTTTTATTGTATCACAGAGGTGAAATACAATCAATCATTCATCAGAAGCTCCTCCTGCACAAATAAAGGATCCATAAAAGTGGTGACGTCATCACCCTGTCGTTCTTTAGTTTGAATCTGTAGCATCGACACACGCGTGACGACCTTCAGCTGTTGGAAACAGAAACTGTACGTCAGCGAGCGACACGGCTTCATGTGAAGATATTCACCATCATCAGGATAATGAAACTTTAACGTCAAAGTCCAGTTTTAGTGAAAATAGATTAAATAAATTGTGAACATCTCTCCTGCAGACTGTGATCACAGCAGACGAGCTGCATGGAGACATCTGATGTTTAAATCATCTCCAGCTGCTTCAGCTGTGACTGTTTTTGTGTGAACTGTTCCTTTAAAGAAGTATTAGGTGGAATCATCCTTTATTAATTTCTCTCCATCTGCAGCTCCGCAGCGTTCTCATGACCTTTGACACGTCACACTCTCGTCTGATTGGTCGTGAGCTGAGACAGCTGCAGCGACGTCACATCATCACATCACACATTAACATGGCCGCCCTGCGTGTGTGTGTGTGTGTGTGTGCGACCTCTGACCTCCTGTGTTTCCTGATGATACGGATACAGACGTGTGTGAAATGCAGATCGCTCAGAGTGTGTGTGTGTGTGTGTGTGTGTGTGTGTGTGTGAGAGAGAGACTTTATGATGCAAAATGACTGCAGACGAATTATTAAGAGTCTTTGTTCGCTCCAGACACAAAGGTCAGAGGTCACACACACACATATAAAGGCATCTGCCAGGCCAAGTGTGTGTCTGTGTGCGTGTGTGTCTGTGTGCGTGTGTGTGTGTGCGTGTGTGTGTGTGTGCATATGTTAGTGAGATCACAGGGCAACATATGAGATGCAAAGCCATGGGAACTCTTCACACAGTTTGTGAGCTGGCTGGATGTTTTTATGTGAGCGTTGCTGTTTCAGTCTGTAGTTTTTGTTAAAGTGTATTTTGTAGTTCTTATTTATACTTTTATTGTCTTTGTTGCCGTGGTGATGAAGAGAGATCAGCAGGAGGTTTTGTATCTCAAAAACTAAAATATCATCATAGTTTAATATGTTTCCATCCTGACATGTCATGACGTTATTATAGTTTATTCACTTTTAGTTCAGGTTGTTCAGATTTTGTGGAGATTTGAAGATGCTGAGAGAAATGACATCACAATAAGTAAATATATTAGTGTTTATGCTCTGTTGTCCTCAAAATATAGAAGCGAGATCAGAGCAACAGAGGAGGGAACACTGTTCAGGACGGACAGGAAGTAGCTATGTACAGAGTACATTAACAAAATAAAATGACAGTAGATGTTAAAGTCATGAAGCTTCAGATGTTTTCTGATAAAGAAAATATACGTCAGGAAGAATCTGACCGACGGGGACAACAAGGGAACCAAACAGGAAGTGACGTCATGATTCTGGCTCTCTATTGGTCGACAGGGTGAATTCAATAAAGTTCAATAAAGTCTGAAACAAACGTGCACAGACTCTCTCCTCTCAGCCAAGTCCTGGACCTCATCCAGCTGGATCCCAGAACGGCTTCCCCCTCCCCAAACTCTCTCTCACACACACACACAGACACACACATACACAGATACACACTGACAGTCACACACACACACACTGCCTCTATTTATAGCCACTCACCACTCAGCCTCGACGCTGCTGAAGCGTTTCTCTGAGAAAACGATAAGAGGACGAGAAAAGAAAGACTGAGAGAGCTCGTCATTAACCAGAACTCCATCACACACACACACACACGCACACACACACACACACGCACACACACACACACACACACGCACACACACACGCACACACACACACACACCAGCTGTAAGTGCCATCAATCACAAAGCAGTCGGCCTGCAGACAAAGACTCGACCTCGGAGACAGCGGGCCTCGTCGCTGCACAGAGAACAACAAAGAGAATTTCTGCTCGTCCGGCCTTCATCACTTCATTTCAGCATCACTTGGACCGGATCAGACAGAAACACATTCAAGGTTCACTTCAACACACTGACACTGAAAATGAGTCAGAGGCAAGAAAATGAAGAAAAGCTCAGAGTCACATCGACACTTCAGATCGTTAACGCATCTGTTCTCGGATCAGTTCCATCGGTTTGGATCAGTAGTAAAAGATCAACCTTTTATGTTGAATCAGAAATATAGAACATAAATTGGTTTGAATTGGCAGAACCAGCTGGAACACAGCAGAACTGAACCAGAAGCCACAATATCACCAGACTCCATTAACAAATCACATGATTTTGAGAGTTGTTAAGTGATCAATCAGGACCAACGCTGACCTGATGGAGGATCCATCAGGACCAACGCTGACCTGATGGAGGATCCATCAGGACCAACGCTGACCTGATGGAGGATCACAAAGTCAGTCAGCTTCTTCCTCTTTAATGGAAATCCATCTGACAGTAACACTGAGACTGAAACACAGTGAGACTGAAACACAGTGAGACTGAAACACAGTGACACTGAAACACACTGAGACTGAAACACACTGAGACTGAAACACAGTGAGACTGAAACACAGTGAGACTGAAACACAGTGACACTGAAACACAGTGAAACAGATCTTTAAACTCTTCCATCGTCTCGTCCTGAGCCTCTTTCGATCCGAGTGTCTGTGTATATTTCTGTTCATATGCTTTCTGCAGATTACTCGTTAAACCGGCAGCCATCTGTTATCTTGTTCCCATGGGAACAGTCAACACACTCACTGTAGAGGAATCTGAATGATGGCCGACATCTGCAGGTCTGTAAACCTGCAAACAGCTGCAGCTCCGTCAGTCCGTCACGTTCTGCTCCAGACACGTAGAACACGACAAAGGAACGTCTGGACGTCTATGAAGTGAGTTCTGTCTTCATCTGTCTGTTCCAACAAGAACCAAACACACACCTCTTCTGTTTCTGCTTCCAAAGACCCGTTTAGGAAGCAGCAGGAGACCCACCAGCACTTTCCTCCTGAGGAACCTTGGCCAGCAGTCGGCCTTCGTCACTGCTGGTTCTGTTTAATGTGGGTTTGGTGTGTCTGGGCCTTACAGGTGGTGTAAGGGGATTTAAGGGGTTCTGAGAGTGCCTGAATTGGGTTGATTGGTCTTTGAGGTGGCCACGGTGTCTTCAAAGAGGGTCTGGGGCTGTTAGGAGGGCTCTGCAGGGGTTCTGGGTGGTTCCAAGGCTCCTTTAAGGAGTTTTATGGCTCCATGTCCCAATTAATTTGTCACCAAGTTGTTCTCAGCATCGGCCAACCGTCGACCAATGTCGGGACCATCAACAACCCCCTGTGGATTCAAAAACCCAGCGACCCCCTAAAAGTCACAACGACACCCCTTCAGCACCATGAGACCCGCGGTGCTGTCCTGGGACCCTCCAAACACACCAGTGACCCAAAGCCGCTAAAAGCTCCCTGGATCAGCCCGAGCGTCTCCTGGAGGACGAGCTGCTGCAGATAAAACACCAGACACATGTGAGCGTGCACGAGGCCAAGTGTGCACGTGACCGCTCACGTTTAAACAGCTGATAACTGGAGAAGTTCAGTGTGACGCAACCAGAACACAGCACAGCGTCACCACCTGTGTGTGTGTGTGTGTGTGTGTTTTGTTGTTGTTGTTGTCCAGACAACATCTGCCCCCGTCGTCTCTGAGAGCAGACAGGACACACACACACACACACACACACACACACACACACTGGGCCCCCCATCCTGGACAAATGGCAGAGAGAGAGTCATTCCTCTGGTCCTCGAGGGCGAGAGAGGAAACAAACGAGTGGGGGAGAGGGGGGAGAGAGGGGGGGAGGGGGGATGTCTGGGCCCCTGAGAGCCGTCAGTTTGTCAATGAAAGAGAGCTGGGGACCCCCCCTCGCCCCCCACCCCCCCCCCCATCTGTCACAGCGAGGCACCACACTTTACAGCCAGCAACACAATGCAGACCAACACTCAGCCACTTACTGCTGTTATTCTATACCATGAGCACGGAGAGCGCTGCCGTCTGATTGGACCGTTTGGAAAGGCGCTGGACACGTCCCTGCAGTGTGTGTCTGTGTGTTTTGATAAAGTGTCCTGTACTCTATTGTTGCACTGTGTGCTGTGGGCCCAAATGGCAAGATAACACTTTATCTGTCCAGGTACACACGCACACACACACACACTCACACACACACTAACACACACACACACACACTAACACACACACACACACACAGCTTATCAGGTGAAGCAGCAGCTTGTTGTCCCACATGACCGACTGAACACTGACTTATTCAACGTGTTTCATTTACCTGAACCAGTGACCACCACATCACCAGACTCCCTTAACAAATGTGGTGATTTTAAGAGTTGTTGAGTTAAAACAAACTTTATAACGTAGTGAAACTCTGTCTCTGACAGATTCTGAATCATTGTCTCCTTCTTGTAAATTCAGCATTAAATGAAAACAGTAAGTTGTGTGTTTCCTTGTAAAAAGTGTCAGTTTGTGGCAGCATGGCTGCACCAGCCTGTCTGCTTCTGTGTCTAAAGTGCTAAAGTCTGACCTGCCAACATTTAGCAGCTGTTTGAACACACTGTTTACACTGATTTCACCATTTACACTCAATTTATGAAAGAAGAAACATTTTATTGATCTAAACATGTCACATTTTACAGATACACTAAACAGTAACCAGTATAGGCGACTTCTTTGTCCCAGACTCCCTTAACAAATGTGTCAGTTTAGTGAGTTGTTGAGTTGGAGACACTTTATAAACTGTGTGAAACTCTGTCTCTGACTGATTCTGACTTATTTGTTCCTTCTTGTAAATTCAGCAAATGTTCTACATGAACTTCTTTCTGTCTTTGAGCAGAAACATGGAGTCTGTTTGTCCCGGTGATGGACGGGTTTGTCTCATACAGAGCAGGAAGTGACATCACATCAGATGCAGGTTAATGTCACATTTGGCCAAAATTTGGGTGAAAACCCAAATTTCTGCCCAAAAACTTAAATATTTCAAATTAAATCAGCTGCTTGAGGACACACAGATGTTAAACTGGTGAGATGATCCACTCTGTCTGTTCTACTGTTTCATCATGTTCTCTGACAGCAGCAGAGCTCTGTTGCTGTATTCAGTTAAAGATTACCTCGAGATAAAACATCAACATCCTAACCGGGACAATGATTATTGATCAGATTATGAGCCTATCTGACTGATTGATCTGATTATTCTGTCAGTGTTAATGAAATGAGGCCTCACCGTCTGATTGGCAGCTCTCAGTCTGTCAGTCAGTGTTGACGCTTCAACAGTTGTTTCTGAGGCTCATTCTGATATTTTTAGACTCAGAAAATTTAATTTTAATTATAAATACATAAATGAATCGTGTGTTTAACACCAGGGCTGAAACTTCCTGATAGCTTCCCAGCAGACGTCCTGAACCTGGTTCTGAACTCTGAGCAGATATTTTAATTTAGCTTCAGGGAGGAGTTTCCTTAACTGAGCCGCTCCAGTTAAACCAGAACTTCAGCAGCTGGCCCAGAATATAAAGCATGAAACCTCTCATTGTTAAACCATTTCAGAGGAACCGCGGTGTCTCTGCAGGTACCACCCAGTGAAGATGTTTGAACTGCAACAATCGTCTTAATCTGGTTGTAATCAGATTATTAATCTGCTGATGAAGCGTCTGTTTGACTGTCTGGACGCTGCTTCTCACTCCAACTGTGTGTGTGTGTGTGTGTGTGTGTGTGTGTGTGTGTGTGTGTGTGTGTGTGTGTGTTTTGACATCAAATAACAAAATGTTCAGATTAAATAATCACCAATAATCTGTGATCAATAGTGATCATCTGGTGTCACCCCTCTCCCTCTCTCTGGTCGTAAAGCTGCAGTGTGAACAGTCTCAACACACAACCACACAACACAACATCCACCTGAACATCCACCACAACATCCACCACAACATCCACCTGAACATCCACCACAACATCCACCTGAACATCCACCTGAACATCCACCTGAACATCCACCACAACATCCACCTGAACATCCACCTGAACATCCACCTGAACATCCACCACAACATCCACCTGAACATCCACCTGAACATCCACCTGAACATCCACCTGAACATCCACCACAACATCCACCACAACATCCACCTGAACATCCACCTGAACATCCACCTGAACATCCACCTGAACATCCACCACAACATCCACCTGAACATCCACCTGAACATCCACCTGAACATCCACCACAACATCCACCTGAACATCCACCTGAACATCCACCTGAACATCCACCTCTGCATCCACCTGAACATCCACCACAACATCCACCAGGTCCTGAAACCACAGGGGACCCAGCACGGCTCCCTGAGGAACTCCTCACTCACATCACATCATTTCTTCGTTCTCTGATCATAAATGTTCCTGATTTAAAACATTTGACTTATTTCAGACCAGATCCTTCTGAAATGGCCGAAGTATCTTTGGACCTGGTATGTGTGATGAGACATGGGGACATCTCCAGCCGTGTTTGAGAGACAAACTACAGATTTCCTGTGAACACAGAGTTCTGAAAGCAGCTCAACTTTCCAGCTCTCACTTAGATTCTGATCCGGTTCCACCACAGTCACGTCTCCTGTGACAGACCTGAACAACACTGAAGAAAAAATCAGCTTTAAATGTGTTTTAAAGAAACTCCTCAGCTCCTGGAGCAAGGCACTAAAGTCAGGGGTTCAATTCTGTGTGTTCTCCCCAACACACAGCGTCACTCTACAACATGTGAGCAGAAAGAAACCTCTGCAGGCCTCATGGTGTGTGTGAGTGTGTGTGTGTGTGTGTGTGTGTGTGTGTGTGTGTGTGTGTGCACAATAAAAACAGGGTCTCCTCCTCTACCCACAGTATTGATCGCTGAGAAAGCAGGTCAGCTGAGCTCCAGTCGTATATCACAGAGAGCAATGAGCGTAATGAAACGCCTCCGCTGCAGCTCAGTTACTGTAAACACCAGCAGACGTCTGACGGACGCTCAAAGGTTCACATCACATCTCTGTTCAGAGCCAAAACGTGTCAGAGCGAGATCACTGGAGGAGGATCAATAACACTGAAACCAACGTGTAGTCGATGACACTATTAGAACCAGAACCGTCTCATGTAAATGTCTGTCCTCCGGGTCTTCAACAGAACCTGAATCTGTGTTATAATGTGAAACAGTCCTTTAAAAAGCTGCAATATGTAAGAATTTTAGTCGAAAACACAAAACTTCACTTAAATCATCAACAGATGTGAGGAAACAACAGTTCTGACGTCGTGACGTTGTGTTGAGTTGTTTGAAATGTTCTGATTTCTACATACTGCTCCTTTAAGAGCGATGAACCGACCCGACTGTTGTTTTAAAATCAGGACGTTTTTCTGTTCGTTAACATGTCGGTCCAGAGACATGAAGCCGCTCCAGCAGCTCAGAGGCTGGGACCAATGCTAAAATGCTAACATCAGCATGCTAACATCAGCATGCTAACATGGCACTCGAGCAGCAGCAGATTAATCACAGTCTTAAGGGGAACACACGTCCCAATCTCTCCTCTAGTTGTTGAGATGTTTCGGTGTGAACAGAAGTGTTGGACGGACAGATGGAGCTCCAGCGCTAACGTGGCGCCAACGTGGCTAACAGCCTCTGTTCTCCTCAGAGGAGCCATAAATATTAACTTTACATTAACCAGCAGTTGTTTAATTGATGTGAAGCTCCTGGTTTTATCTCCTGCTGACGTTTGTGTTTCTGAACGCTCCTCGGCTCCACAACACATCGAACCTGGTTTCACATCCCTGTTTCTCCCTCTGGGTCTGCTGTTGACCCGGCACCTCCCCCTCTCCTCCCCTCGTCTCTCCCTCCTCCTCCTCCTCCTCTTGACCTCATGTCATCAATCTTAGGGGAGGAGAAAAAAACAGGCACTGGTCCTTTAAATCTTGCCTGTAGCTACGGGCAACCCATCCCCCATCGTGCACCCCCTCGCCCCCTCTGCTGGTGTTCAGGCCTGCAGGGAGTCGTGGTGGTGAGAGGGCAGATTCAGGCCTCCGCAACACAAACGCTCCCAAATCTTCTCTAATTTTAGATTTACATCAAACAGCCGGCAGCAGCAGGAACACAAAGGATGCTTCAGACGAGCAACTCAAACGTCTGCTGTTTAAATACAGTTTGTTTGTTTCCTCCATGTTGGTACCGTCTCATCGGTCTGCTGCATCACTTCAGACAGACGGACACGCGTGTTGTCTGAGGAAACTGTGGTTTCTGCATCACTTAAATAAAGTTCTGTGGGTCTGAACACGTTCGGCTCGTTCACCTGAAGGACCTGAACCTGAAGCTGCGTTCATCAACTTGTCTTCAGTGAATAAACTGAACTACAGAGACCGAAGGCTGCGTTACACCAGAGGTGGAAACAAAACCACAGAAGAAGAAACACAACCAGTCGCCTCGGCCGTGAGGGATCATTACTGAAATAAGCAAAATGAACTGATAGTTTCTTCTTCAACTTAGGGCCCGGACTAGTGACTGACAGATTATCGGGCCGATATTCTGCATTTCTCCGATCATCCGTCATCAGATCACTTGTGGAGACAGAACCGGGTGTTTTAAGCCAAAACACAGTGTTTTCCTGAGCCCGCCATGTGCTGAACCTGAACCCTTTTATGCTGAAACAGGCTAAAAATGGCTACCAGGCCAGAGACCAGTGACTGAGACGGTTTTTCAACATTTGTCAGCTGAAACCACTGAATATTTTTAACAGGACGTCGGGTCGTTTTGCGGCCGTGCTTGTGGAGACAGAACCGGGTATTTTAAGCCTAAACACATCTTTTCTAAACAACAGCTACCAGGCCAGAGACTGAGACTGAGACTGAGACGGTCAAAGATCCTGTTTGTCTTGTTTTTGATAAAACAACAAAAACTGACAGGAATTATTTTAGTTTCATCTTCTAAATGTCTTCGAGTGGAGAATAAAGGTATTGATCAGAAATCCCGTATCAATTCAGTCTCCATGTACAATTTATCACCAGATTGCTGCAGTGCCTTGGTGTGTGTGTGTGTGTGTGTGTGTGTGTGTGTGTGTATTGATTGGGAGGTAAAGCTGTGAGCAGAAAAAGAAAACCGTTTCTCCACAACAGCCGATCAACAGTCTCTTTGTTCTGACTGTACAAACCTGCTGCTGCAGCTCTTCAGGGCTCATACTGAACTACATATATATATATATATGTGTGTATGTGTGTGTGTGTGTGTGTGTGTGTGTGTGTGTGTGTGTGTGTGTCTGTTCATACACACACACACACGCAGAGCTGCAGCCTGCATGTGTGTGTGTGTGTAGTGATCTGTCTGTCAATAAATATCATCACAGTATTGTGGCTCTGAATGTTTTTATGGAAATATAATAACCTTTCAAACATCGTGATGAACTCGCTGTGACACGACGCAGAAATATTATAGAAATATTAAACAGGACGATATGAAATAATCTGAGCGTTCTGATCCACTGACAGCTGAATGTTTGCTGAGGCCAGAAGATAAATCCTGTCAGCTGATCTCAGAAATCATAAAAATATCGCAGCAGTATGAAGTGAAAAAATGACCATAGTGACTCAAATGACATCTGAGCCTTCATGCTACGTTACGGCTAGTAGCATGCTACTAGCATAACACACCCGAGTCTCTGACTGAACTATCTAGTCATGTTGCATTGTGGGAAGTGTAGGCAGCAGGTGAAGATGAGGAGGACTGTTCTCCTGATGTGTTTCCTCTTCCTGCTCACCGCCGTACGTCTGTACGTTAAACCCCACAGACATCAAAGACTGAATGTGTCATGTGATCATGTATAAAATACCACAACAGCAAAAACTCATCAATTCAAAAACCTCATTTTTCTTTTCCGTCACATTAAACTGAATATTTGGGTTTTTCAACGGTCCATCGCTTCATCACAGGTGGCAAATGTTTACATATCGCACCTTTAAATTACTGAGATCAGTCTACTACACAGAACTACAGTAATACTACAGAACTACACTAATACTACACAGAACTACAGTAATACTACACAGAACTACAGTAATACTACACAGAACTGCACTAATACTACAGAACTACACTAATACTACAGAACTGCACTAATACTACAGAACTACACTAATACTACAGAACTACACTAATACTACACAGAACTACAGTAATACTACAGAACTACACTAATACTACAGAACTACACTAATACTACAGAACTACACTAATACTACAGAACTACACTAATACTACAGAACTACAGTAATACTACACAGAACTACACTAATACTACACAGAACTACACTAATACTACACAGAACTACACTAAGACTACACAGAACTACAGTAATACTACACAGAACTACACTAATACTACAGAACTACACTAATACTACAGAACTACAGTAATACTACACAGAACTACACTAATACTACACAGAACTACACTAATACTACACAGAACTACAGTAATACTACACAGAACTACACTAATACTACAGAACTACACTAATACTACAGAACTACAGTAATACTACACAGAACTACACTAATACTACACAGAACTACACTAATACTACACAGAACTACACTAATACTACAGAACTACATTAATACTACAGAACTACAGTAATACTACAGAACTACACTAATACTACACAGAACTACACTAATACTACACAGAACTACAGTAATACTACACAGAACTACACTAATACTACAGAACTACACTAATACTACAGAACTACAGTAATACTACACAGAACTACACTAATACTACACAGAACTACACTAATACTACAGAACTACACTAATACTACAGAACTACACTAATACTACAGAACTACAGTAATACTATACAGAACTACACTAATACTACAGAACTACAGGAATACTACACAGAACTACACTAATACTACAGAACTACAGGAATACTACACAGAACTACACTAATACTACAGAACTACACTAATACTACAGAACTACAGGAATACTACACAGAACTACACTAATACTACAGAACTACAGTAATACTACACAGAACTACACTAATACTACAGAACTACAGTAATACTACACAGAACTACACTAATAATACATAACTACACTAATACTACAGAACTACAGTAATACTACACAGAACTACACTAATACTACACAGAACTACACTAATACTACAGAACTACAGTAATACTACACAGAACTACAGTAATACTACACAGAACTACACTAATACTACACAGAACTACAGTAATACTACACAGAACTACAGTAATACTACACAGAACTACACTAATACTACAGAACTACACTAATACTACAGAACTACAGTAATACTACACAGAACTACAGTAATACTACACAGAACTACACTAATACTACAGAACTACACTAATACTACACAGAACTACACTAATACTACAGAACTATAATACTACAGAACTACACTAATACTACACAGAACTACAGTAATACTACACAGAACTACACTAATACTACACAGAACTACACTAATACTACACAGAACTACACTAAGTCTACACAGAACTACAGTAATACTACACAGAACTACACTAATACTACAGAACTACACTAATACTACAGAACTACAGTAATACTACACAGAACTACACTAATACTACACAGAACTACACTAATACTACACAGAACTACAGTAATACTACACAGAACTACACTAATACTACAGAACTACACTAATACTACAGAACTACAGTAATACTACACAGAACTACACTAATACTACACAGAACTACACTAATACTACACAGAACTACACTAATACTACAGAACTACATTAATACTACAGAACTACAGTAATACTACAGAACTACACTAATACTACACAGAACTACACTAATACTACACAGAACTACAGTAATACTACACAGAACTACACTAATACTACAGAACTACACTAATACTACAGAACTACAGTAATACTACACAGAACTACACTAATACTACACAGAACTACACTAATACTACAGAACTACATTAATACTACAGAACTACAGTAATACTACAGAACTACACTAATACTACAGAACTACAGTAATACTATACAGAACTACACTAATACTACAGAACTACAGGAATACTACACAGAACTACACTAATACTACAGAACTACAGGAATACTACACAGAACTACACTAATACTACAGAACTACACTAATACTACAGAACTACAGGAATACTACACAGAACTACACTAATACTACAGAACTACAGTAATACTACACAGAACTACACTAATACTACAGAACTACAGTAATACTACACAGAACTACACTAATAATACAGAACTACACTAATACTACAGAACTACAGTAATACTACACAGAACTACACTAATACTACACAGAACTACACTAATACTACAGAACTACAGTAATACTACACAGAACTACAGTAATACTACACAGAACTACACTAATACTACACAGAACTACAGTAATACTACACAGAACTACAGTAATACTACACAGAACTACACTAATACTACAGAACTACACTAATACTACAGAACTACAGTAATACTACACAGAACTACAGTAATACTACACAGAACTACACTAATACTACAGAACTACACTAATACTACACAGAACTACACTAATACTACAGAACTACACTAATACTACAGAACTACACTAATACTACACAGAACTACAGTAATACTACACAGAACTACACTAATACTACACAGAACTACACTAATACTACAGAACTACAGTAATACTACAGAACTACACTAATACTACACAGAACTACAGTAATACTACACAGAACTACACTAATACTACACAGAACCACGTTTGGTCAGGTATGAACGTTTGATCCTCTCTCGTAGTGAAACTGACTTCCTGTTGCCAGTTTGAGGACTGTAGCAGTGTTTAAGTGAGAACGTGTTGCCAGGTTTGCCACAGAGGTTGCCAGGTGTCTCGCTGGTGTTTCAACCCAATCCAGTGAAAAATGAGACGAAAACACAGAATCACAAAAATGATGAAATTAAGCTCAGAGGGCCAAAAGTCTTCAGAGTTCAGCCGGAGGATCCGACAACTTCCTGTGGATTTACCAGCTTCAACAGGACCGGGAGAAGTTCTGGATTCTGGGTGAACTGGTGTAGAATGACCAGCCAGAACCACAGAAATATCACCTGTCATACTGAGACCGACAGGAAGCATCACGAAGCCTGAGGTCACTGTGATGTCACTGATGACCACCACCACCACAACAACAACAACCACAACAACAACAACAACAACAACAACAACCACAACCACAACAACCACAACAACCACAACCACAACAACAACAACCACAACAACAACAACCACCACCACCACAACCACAACAACAACAACCACCACCACAACAACCACAACAACCACAACAACAACAACCACAACAACCACAACCACAACAACCACAACAACCACAACCACAACAACAACAACCACAACAACCACAACCACAACCACAACCACAACAACCACAACCACAACAACAACAACCACAACAACCACAACCACAACAACAACAACCACAACCACAACAACAACAACCACAACAACCACAACCACAACAACAACAACCACAACAACAACAACCACAACCACAACCACAACAACCACAACCACAACCACAACAACAACAACCACAACAACCACAACCACAACAACAACAACCACAACCACAACAACAACAACCACAACAACCACAACCACAACAACAACAACCACAACCACAACCACAACAACCACAACCACAACAACAACAACCACAACAACCACAACCACAACAACAACAACCACAACCACAACCACAACAACCACCACAACAACAACAACCACCACAACAACAACAACAACAACATCAACAACCACAACCACAACAACAACAACAACAACAACCACAACAACAACAACAACATCAGGATAACGCAGTCAGAATGACAAAGCTCACTTCTGGAGGCCGGAGCAACTTCACAAGCGAGTGTAACCTTCTGCACACGACTGTGAGGGACATTTAGTCCATCACTCTTATTTTAACATGTCAGAGGACAACAGGTCCACAGAGGACATCAGGTCCACAATGGACATCAGGTCAGGTCCACAGAGGACATCAGGTCCACAGAGGACATCAGGTCCACAATGGACATCAGGTCAGGTCCACAGAGGACGTCAGGTCCACAGAGGACATCAGGTCCACAGAGGATGTCAGGTCCACAGAGGACATCAGGTCCACAATGGACATCAGGTCCACAGAGGACATCAGGTCCACAGAGGACATCAGGTCCACAGAGGACGTCAGGTCCACAGAGGACATCAGGTCCACAGAGGACATCAGGTCAGGTCCACAGAGGACGTCAGGTCCACAGAGGACATCAGGTCAGGTCCACAGAAGACGTCAGGTCCACAGAGGACATCAGGTCCACAGAGGACATCAGGTCCACAGAGGACGTCAGGTCCACAGAGGACATCAGTGTCTCAGAGTTCACAGGTGTAAAACTTTCACCAGACTGTTGGACTGAATAACTGAGACATTATATTTTCATATGATCCCATGTTGATGCTGAAACAACATCATCTGTGTCGATGCTCAGACCAACAGGAAACATAAGGAAGCCTGATGACTGACAACAACAACAACAACAACAACAACAACAGGACAACACTGTCTTAAACAAAATGTCTCTTCTGGAGCTCAGAGACACAAACATCAGACATATTAAAGACGTTTCACCTGAAATGCCTCACAGTGACGTCACAGAGTCATCAGTGGAGGTGTGATGATGATGATGATGATGATGATGATGATGATGATGATGAAGGTCCATGTTCATACTGGCACATTACAGGTGTATCTGTCTGACGTCACCTTCACCAACATGACAGGAGCATTATGCCTTTTATCATCTCGTGTGTGTGTGTGTGTGTGTGTGCGCGCGTGTGTGTCTGTAGTATTTTTCCAGCACGCACGCGCACACGCCTCCTCTCCGCTACTACGAGGCCACATGACCGCGAGCTCCTCGAGCTGCTTCATTCATCCGCCCGCCGTGTGTCGTAGTAAAAACGCGCGTGGACGGTACCGAGCAGCGCGTGCACAGACCCAGACGCAGAGATCGATGTGTCCGGTTATCTTTGATTTATTGTGTTTGTTTTAGAAAAGGGCTCGAGCTCTGCTGATCGATTATTGATCCGGCTGCATGCCTGAGCAGACAATGGAGCCTGCAGCCACACACACACACACACACACACATACACACATACACACACGCGTACGCGCGCGCACACACGGCTGCAGCCAAGCCCCCCGAAATGAACTGACAGTGAATATAAATGCTGGACTGAGGTGACTCCTCACACACACACACACACACACACACACAGAGGTGGATCATCACAGGTGTCCTCACATCGTCTAATCACGTGCACGCGCTCACCTGCAGCCGCACATCTCGGATTTTTTCGGTGCAAAATGAGGACACAATCCTCAGTCCACCTCACACACACACACACACACACACACTCTCTCTCTCTCTCTCTCGTTAATATTCCTGCAGTGTGTGTGTGTGTGTGTGTGTGTGTGTGTGTGTGTCGCCATGTGCTGCTGCTGGACAAACACTACACAACCCTCCGTGTTCCTAAAAACGCTCAGAATGTCTCTGGACTTTGGTGCAGAAACAACACCCCTCCACAATAAAAGCCCGGAGCCTCCTGAGTGTCTGATCCTCGCCGCGCTGCTCTGGTGTTTGCGGGCTGCAGTCAGTGTTGCAGCCCGCAGCCCGCAGCCCGCAGCCCTTTCACCCACAAACCCGCAGCAGCAGCAGAATGAGGCCAGCGGCTCTCTCTCTCTCTCTCTCTCTCTCTCTCTCTCCTCTCTCTCTCTCTCTCTCTCTCTCTCTCTCTCTCTCTCTCTCTCTCCTCACCTGCACACAAAGTTCCCAGCAGAAGTGCACAGGTCAGCCCGGAGAGCCACATTATTCCCTCTGGTCGGAGGCGGGTTCGGTCCTGCTGTCGTCCGGATCCTCCTCCAACATTTAAAACACAAGTTCCAGGAGCGCTGCGTAAAACCAGGACCCGCAGCCAGGCCCGGCTCCGGGACGGTGCGTCCGTCCACTGGGCTTTTGTGTGTGTGTGTGTGTGTGTGTGTGTGTGTGTGTGTGTGTGTGTGTGTGTGTGCGTGTGTGTGTGTGTGTGCAGTGTGTAATAATCCAGCCTCCTCCTGCTCCTCCTCCTGCTCCTGCTCCTCCTGCTCCTCCACAAGGCTCTACGGAGAAGTTCCCAGCGGATCCGGAGCCGTGCGGGGCGGCGGCGGGGTCAGTCTCACTCAGCCCGCTGAAACACTCACAAAAGGCGGTTAGAGGCGTGAAAGGAGCCCGCAGACCTCCTCCTCAGCCCGGCTCTCCCTCTCTCTCTCTGTGATCAGTGCAGCTCTCTCCACCGCCCCGTCCTCTCTCTCTCCCTCTCTCTCTCTCTCTGGTCGGGGCTGCTGGGGACAAACAGGCAGGATGACGTCAAGCTGCTGCAGCAACACCTGCTTCCTGTTTCAAAATAAAACTCCAGCTGCTCACATCCTCCACAGGGTGGAGCACACAGTTTGAGATAAAAAGTGAAACCAGAGAAATCCTCCAGGGTCCTCGAGGTGAGTGAAGTCAGCACTCAGCAGAGACTCTGGTTCTGGTTCTGGTTCTGGTTCTCTGTCTCCGCTCTGTAACGTTACGTTCATGAAGTAAAGTCCATTTCCCCTCCAGCTCCAGTCAGCAGTCAACATTACAGAACAGAACCACCCGACGGTGGAGGTCACCTCCGGATCACTGCTGCAGTCAGGTTGATAAACAGGAGTGAAGATAAATCCACAAGTTCAAAAGTAACTCTGAGCTCTCACCTGACTTTATATCATCAGGAGGAGATGATGACTGAGCCTGACTTTATATCATCAGGAGGAGATGATGACTGAGCCTGACTTTATATCATCAGGAGGAGATGATGGCTGAGCCTGACTTTATATCATCAGGAGGAGATGATGACTGAGCCTGACTTTATATCATCAGGAGGAGATGATGGCTGAGTCTGACTTTATATCATCAGGAGGAGATGATGGCTGAGCCTGACTTTATATCATCAGGAGGAGATGATGGCTGAGCCTGACTTTATATCATCAGGAGGAGATGATGACTGGACCTGTTCTGCTCGGGTTCAGTTGGTTGGCTCAGCTCAGTAATGCAACACAACTCACTTTTATTTTGATAATCTTGACCGGATGCTCTGTCTTTTGTTTTGGCGGACTTGACAGTGTTTGGTGCACCCGAGCTGAACCGAGTCCAAAATGGCTCCTAAAGAGAGAGAGGCACTGAAACATCAGCGCTCAGTGGGACTCGTCTTCGTCTTCGTCTTCGTGTTCTGGACTCTTGTTTGATTTGATTTGATCTGTTTTTATGTAAATGTTTGTTTAATTGACTCTTTGATCTCTTGATATTCGGCTCATGTTCAGATTGTCATTCTGCAAAAATTGCAAAACAAATTGAGTGTGTTAGCTTCCTCCTGCAACACAGCAGGCTAACTTTTAGCTCCTGTCTCTTTCAGGCCCCTCCTCCTGAATACCCAGTGTGCTCTGATTGGTCAGCTCACACACACCTGAGTCAGCCCCTCAGGCAACACAAGGACAGCTAGATCAACTGTTCATACCAAACAAGATGCACGGCATAAATTATGCAAATGTGTGACATGGTGATGCAGTGTGATGTCACTGAGTTACTGAATTAAAGGCGGGACTACTGACGAGGCGTTCAGGAGCAGAGGGAGAGATCGTTTACAGGCACAAGAACCGATGACACTGAAGGAAAATAAAGCATAAAAGGATAATAAGTTTATTAATTTATTACTTTGAAATGTTAAAACATCGTCTCATTCACAAACAGACCACAGGGACGCAGTCCCGTCCTCGACTCCTGCAGCAACATAACTACTGTGTAAATGAATTTATATGGGTATTACAGCCACAGAGGCATGATGGGTAATCAACAGGTCTTCATCTCTGTGCTGCTGCGACAAATATCAAGAAAAGGATTTAAAACTGTAACCTGTGGCAGTATTTCCTGCGCTTCTCCCTCCATCCACCAGGTGACGTTACCTGCCGGCCCCGCCCACCTCCTCACGTGCACCTCCCTCACTAATCAGCCACTTCCATCAGTTCATCGATGATGTTTACAGGCACAAAATATTCCTTTTGCTTTTAATTCCAAAAGTTCCAGTAAACTCAGATGTGACCTGTCGCAGGTTAAACTTCCTGAAGCTGCTGAGAAGATGATAAGTGCTTCTGGCATTAATCTACAGGAGTTTGAACTCACTGAATTATTTATATTTTAAAGTAAAAGTCCTGCAGATGAGCTGTAACTGCCACATCATACAGTCTGACATGCTCCAGGTTCACATGTAAGAACAATCTCAGCACATGTTTTCATGAGGAAATATTCAGGCGCCTGGTAAAAATCTGTCCTGTCCTGAGCTCAGAGTGGCCTGCCTGAGAGTAACAGCAGCATTAAACTCATTATAGCTCTTTATTTCCTTATTCACACTCACTTTGTGCAGATAAAAGAGTCAGAAACAAGAGCTGAGCTGGAAAAACAGACTATTCAAAGAGCACAGCACAGAAAACTACATCAAGTTTAGGGCTTTAAAAACTGATATAAACTATATATTACTGGATCTGAACTCTCACTGGCTACATGATGCATCAATCATCTGGAGGCTGGCGTGTGATTGGCTCAGGAGAGAGGAGGAAGAAGAGAGAGCGGCTCACTGGTCTACACCATCACTCATTGGCTGTTGTGGGCTCGAGGGCGGGCACAGAAGCTCCTGTCTGCTCACAGAGTTTGTTTTACAGATAAAAACATGAAGAAACGTGATCACAGTTTTTTTCATTTTGTCTCCATTTAATGATGAATTCTGAGTTCTGGGCTGAATGTGTGACTGAATGGATCCAGAGGACATTTGAGCATCAGAGACAGTTTTTGTTGGAGTTTGATGCTCGACTGAAACACTCAGACACTTTACTGGTGAGATTGTAAAACTTTGTACCGGTTAGTTTATTAGCTTGTTTGTTTGTTAGCTTGTTAGCTTGTTTGTTTGTTTGTTTGTTTGTTAGCTTGTTTGTTTGTTAGCTTGTTTGTTTGTTTGTTAGCTTGTTTGTTTGTTAGCTTGTTTGTTTGTTTGTTTGTTAGCTTGTTTGTTTGTTTGTTAGCTTGTTTGTTAGCTTGATTGTACCTCACTGATGTGCTTTATCTTGAAATGGTTTGCATGAATAGAATCTGCTCGTTCTGACGATGTTTGGCAGGACTGTGCACGGACAGTCAGACGTTTACCTGTTTGCTTCACTGTAAATCAGCTCAGTGTGTTTCTGTTCAACCACAGATGAGCTCAAACTCAACGTTTGTTTCCTGTTTAGGTTGAAGTTTCTATTTCTCTCTCATCACATCACTGTGTTTATCCTCTGGTTAGCTTCAGACACAGAAACACTTGGTCAGGATTAGAAACATCGTGGTTTGGTCTCCACGTTGCAGATGGAAGATGGTTCCACTTCCTGTGAAAAATATCCAGTTTTGTTTTAAGTAAAACAGCCGGAAACGTCTCCAGGTGTCCTTAAAGACATCCAGTGTTGTGACGTGGCAGCCTGCTGTAACAACTCCGCCTCCTGATGTTAAAGGAGTAGTTCACTCTAGAACGAAATGTACTCATTATGGACTCACCCTCATGCTGATGAGAAGTCCGGTGTAGTTTCTTATTCCTTAAAGTGCAGCTGGAGACCCGCGGGGTTCCCTCCGGCAGCAATAATCCATACAACGGGCGTTAATGGCGGGCACATTTGACTCGATAATGACTGAATTTCGTTCTAGAGTGAACTGTTCCTTTAAGTCAGATATGTGGAGATGATATGACAGATCTGCAGACTGGAGGTGAACAGATCACCACTTCGGCTCCCTGTTCTTGAGGCCTCGAGGTCGGCAGGTGTTGAATAATTGTGGAAAATGATCACGAACGTCTCGCTGTTGTTTCAGGACCTTCAGCCTGTCGCCTGCCTGCTGTCTGATGGTCCTGTGAGCTTTAACTCTGATTATTGTGAATAAACCATCAGCTGCTGAGTGTTTCAGAGAAATGTTGGATAACCTTTGACGTTAAAGAGACTCGATTAAAAGTCAGTGAGCCGCCGGATGAAGCTGACTCTGTGGTTTGTGAGCGTCGTGTGAGATGGTTGCAGGATGAGATGCTGTCAGTGAACGCAGCCTGACTGAAGCTGGATGTTACATAAGTTGAGACAAAACGCAGACATGAAGCAGACAGCTGTGTTATTCTTGGCTCTGGATCAAACACACACATCCACCAACACACAGACATGAGCAGCGAACATGTCTGCACAGGACACACACACACTCACACACACACACGCACACACACCTCGTAGATGCTCCACATGTCGACTCTGCAGTGGCATCATTGATCCAACATACAGAGCAGTGCACCCACACATTTCACAATAAGAGCGCTGCCGGGTGACCGAGAGTCTGCAGACAAACTCCTCCTCGACCACGAGACGCATCCGACTGTAGAAACAGGAAGCTGCTCACAGTTCAGCCTGACAGTGACGACGCCAGAGGTTTCTGTTTCTGAATGTTCTTATTGCTGCTGAAACTGCAGAACATCTACACCTTTCTTCAGCTACCAGTGTTAGCATGCACCGCGCACGAGGGTTAAATCTGGTCTCCTCAGATCAGGTCGTGATCTCTGTGATCGCAGCAGACGAGCTGTAGAGACGGAGATGATGGCTCCATGAACCTGCTCACAGATCCTCAATAAAGACGCTCCTCACATGTTTCCTTCAGTATCACAGTGATCCAGTTCATCCAGGTTCACTGCTAACAGGAAGTGCTGACTCGGCAAAGTTTTAATGGAGTTATGAGTTTTTGTTTCTTTGGTTGTTTTTCTGTTTTAAATCATCTCCAGCTGCTTCAGCTGTTTAGTTGCCAAACGGTGAATATAAACCCTCAACAAGCTTTTTACTACCGATGTGATCGTTATTATAACTCAGTCTGACACACACACACACACACACACACACACACACACTGACACTGTGGGCAGTGTGTGTGTGTGTGTGTCTCATCAGTCCAACAAACACAACCACGCTTCCTGTTTTCAGTGATGCGTTCAGGCGCGTGGTCACTTCACATCAGAAGCTAAGTGTTAAACTGACTCTACGTGCTGCGTTCATGGAGCGTGGGACAATTGGGTTTGTTCCGAGTAAAGACGTCAGAAATACAAACTTTTAATAGCGATGGATGAAACAGAGATCTTCAGGACTCTCTGAGCAGCTGTTAACACCTCAGACTCCAGAAGGGTTGGACCTGAACCGACTCTCCACAAAACACTCTGCAGATGTCTTGTGTGTTGTGTTGTGTTGTGTTGTGTTGTGTTGTGTTGATGCAGCGCCTCCTGGTGGCAGACGTCTTAAACAAGACAGTGTGTCCTGCTGCTGTAACAAACAGAAATAAATCAGACGAGATCACGTGACCGTCCTCTGAGACTCAACTGAAAACTGTACTGATGAATTTAATTCCTGCGTTTGTCTCCCAGACGGATTCATTACATGATGACACACACACACACACACACACACACACACACAGATAGATATATCCCTCTGCTAAAAAATCACTGTTTGCCTCTTTGGACAGCTCACAGACAGAAGACGGTTTTCAGACACTAATTGGGGAAGCAGCTTGTGTGTGTGTGTGTGTGTGTGTGTGTGTGTGTGTGTGTGTGTGTGTGTGATTAGCTGGGAGTGTGCCAGAGCTTCTTCTTCAGTTTGGCTGAGATGATTGCCTCCATTCTGTTCAATATTGACACAGATTAAACTGGTGAGACAGGAAGCTGTGTGTGTGTGTGTGTGTGTGTGTGTGTGTGTGTGTGTGTGTGTGTGTGTGTGTCCACAAACACCTACACAGTATATTAAAACAAAGACCTGTTTCATCTTCTTTTATGTTTCTCCTCCAGAGACGTGAATTCATGAAAGTCAGAGAACAGAGCCGAGCCGGTCTGACCAACCCGGACCAGAACAGACCTGGTTTAACTGACCCGGACCAGAACAGACCTGGTTTAACTGACCCGGACCAGAACAGACCCGGTTTAACTGACCCAGACCAGAACAGACCCGGTTTAACTGACCCAGACCAGAAGAGACCTGGTTTAACTGGTGGTCACGTGATAACAGGATCCTGAGAAGAGCGTCACGACCGGCAAGCAGAATTTGATCCATTGGACCGATAACATCTGTTCATCCTGACTGAAGTCTGTCTGCGACCCTCAACGCAGAAGCTCTGAACTGTTTCATATAAACACACGAGGCTCCGTCTGTGATGTGGACTCAGTATCCCAGCATGCACTTCACTCCAACATCTGGAGCCGTCTGCGGCTTTTGTTCTGATGATCCAACGGCAACTTTCACCAACACCAGACGGGATGTTATCATCAGTGTGTGTGTGTGTGTGTGTGAGGTGTGTGTGTGTGTGTGTGTGTGTGTGTGTGTGTGGGTGCAGCTTCACTTCATCTCTGTGGAATTTTCTGTTTGCCGCCATGAAACCGTTAATGGAGGGAAGGGAGGCAAAACGTGCACGTGCACACGCACATATGTGCACACTCACACACACACGTGCACACTCACACCCGTCTGTCTCCCTGCTGTCAAAGTGAAGCATCAGGAGGCAGAAATGGTGATTGCAGCATTACACTTTATAGCACCGACTATCTGTCCTCTGAGCTTTACACTGGGTGATACACACACACACACACACACTGAGACACACACACACACACTGAGACACACCTCTCACACACACACACACACCTCACACACACACACACAAGCACAGAGAAATATATGTTGTAATAAAGTGTGTGATATACACAGCTGTATTAAAGGCTCAGTCTCTCTGATATCCTAATATAGAGGTGATTTACACACCAACCGAACGCTGTAACACACACACACACACACTCACACACACACACACACAACCACACACACACACACAACCACACACACAGTATATAACAACATTCACATACACACACGATCCTGCACAAAGCCACACTGATGCGTGAAAACACAGAAACACAAACCAGGTGAAGTTTGTTCGACAGCTCCGGAGCTACACGGCCGCACACGTCCCACCAGAACACCGACCGCCACGCGGTCATGGACCAGAACAAGCATGGAGCCAACCGGCAGCTTACACTGGTGAAGTGCATCAACGTCTGTGAGCAGAAGGACAACAGACGGAGGGAGAAGCTCAGAGTTTGGGTCGATGCTGGAGCCTCCAGAGTGAAGTAACCTCAGCTGAAACTGATCGTTCACAGGTACGTCCCCCTCTGATGACACGCCAGTGATGTCATCAGTCACACGAGTGATGTCATCAGTCACACGAGTGATGTCATCAGTCACACGAGTGATGTCATCAGTCACCGACGTCATTTACAAATGTCAAACATGTTTTAAAAAATCTTCACTACGACCGACACCAGCTGGATCTGAAGACTTCAGATAAGACTCTCACAGACCCGGTGTAATGAACCCAGACCAGAACAGACCTGGTCCAACTGATCCAGACGAGAATGGACCCGGTATGACCCGTCAGTGGTCACAGTTCTAAAGTGTGTCCAGGTTTAAAACGTTAGCTTTAGCCACATCACTAATGTTAACTTGGCAGCTAGCTTACAGACGAGGCAGCTATGACTAGCATCACGTATCTGAATACAGGCTTCAGTTTGGTGTCCACGTGTAGCTGAAGGTTCTCAGTCATCCGGGTCATGGTACCGCTAAGTGCTGTACTGTGACTGTACTACAGAGTCAGTGAGGACACTCCCACACACAGTTTAAAGGCCTGCAGCTCCTCCAGTTAGCTAGAAGAGCAGAAGCATCTTGGATGAGAGAAACTGAAACAGGTCCAGTTGCCAACGATACAGAACTGAGACCAGCTCTGCTCAGAACATCACATTTCTGTCTGGTACGCACCGAGTGGCTGCTGTGAGTCCACCGAGTGGCTGCTGTGAGTCCACCGAGTGTTTGTGTGAAAGTCTCATATCTGCCTCAGTGTGTCTATTCACTGTCTCCATGAGAGCCGAGTCACAATACAGGACAGACCTTGACTCAGCCGAGCCCGTCACGCGTCACACAGGACATCAGACTGATCTCAGATCAGATCACGTGTCTCAACTCATTCATCTGACGCTCCCTTTAATTATACAGACGCACTTTGTGCCATAAAATATAAAACAATCATTCACAATAATAATAATCATTATTATTATTACCACGTTAACATCACGACAGCAGTAAATATGAATGACTTCAGCTGGTGTATCAGTGAATGATCACATGTTCACGCTCCCTCAGGATGAACTGTAGCAACTGAGTTTCACAGCTGATTAGCTTCTGTTGTCGCTGTGCAGGTAAAGAAAAGACACACAACATCAAGTTCACTACATAAACACAATGCATAAGTCCTAGCTAACGATAGCATGCTAACAGACTTTGATTTAGCTAATAATTAGCTAATGTTAGCATGCTAACATGCAAAGTGAACATGGTGAACAAATGCCTGTCTAATATCAGCATGTTAGCATTTAGCTCAAAGCTGTGGCTAATTACAGCTTCACAGAGTTACTGACGTATTTAATGTAGAAGAAGACCTGAATATCTCTGCAGCTTGTGTTAACTACACACACACACACACACACACACACACACACACACCTAACAGAGACCCACTGACGAACAGGAAGTGTGACGATGCTAACTCATCTCCAGGTTTGTGGCTCTGCTGCTGCAGTTTACTTTATGTTTTGGTTTTATTTCTTGTTGAGGTTTAAAGTTCCTCCAAACGTTCCTGGAAGAGACGTCCCCGGTGTAGAAATGATGTTAGCAACACAAGACATGAAAACATTCACACATACACACACACGCACACAGACACGCACACACGCACACACACACACACACACACGTGCGCGCGCACACACACACACAGCAGTGTGCTGTGTTAGCGATGTTTCATCAGTCGGAGCAGAAACAGGGAAATCAGAGCTGAGCTGATAACTAATGCATGGGTTCTCCTTAAAGCACTGCTGATGGAGACACACACACACAGACACACACAGACACACGCACACAGACACACAGACACACACACACACACACACACACACACACACAGACACACACACACAGATTTGCCCGGGGATGTAATGTTCACATGGTTTCTTTCCGTCTCACACAACGTTTGCTCGAGGATGTTGAGAGTGTACATCTTCCTCCGCCCACACACACACAGACACACACACAGACACACACACAGACACACACATACACAGACACACAAACACACACACAGAGACACACACACACAGACAGAGACACACACACACACACCACATCAGATCCAGTAATAACAGGTGTAGTTTGACTGAAATAAAACCTTTGTGTGGTTCTGGAGGACGGACTGAACCAGCGGACTCGCTCAGGTCCAAACCAACACGTGCTGATTCTGTTGGTGCTCCGGGCTCAGTGTCTGGAGACCCGGAGCAGCTCCTGACCTGTCACTGTGGTACCGCTGAGTCGGAACCCTGCTGATCATTTGGTTTCATGAGGTGTGTTCAGGTGTGTGTGTGTGTGTGACTGTGTGTGTGTGTTGAGATGTGTTCAGGTGTGTGTGTGTGATGAGATGTGTTCAGGTGTGTGTGTGTGTGTGACTGTGTGTGTGTGTTGAGATGTGTTCAGGTGTGTGTGTGTGATGAGGTGTTCAGGTGTGTGTGTGATGAGGTGTGTTCAGGTGTGTGTGTGTGTGTGTGTGTGTGTGTGTGTGTGTGTGTGTGTGTGTGTGTGTGTGATGAGGTGTGTTCAGGTGTGTGTGTGTGTGTGTGTGTGTGTGTGTGTGTGTGTGTGTGTGTGATGAGGTGTGTTCAGGTGTGTGTGTGTGTGTGACTGTGTGTGTGTGTTGAGATGTGTTCAGGTGTGTGTGTGTGATGAGGTGTTCAGGTGTGTGTGTGTGTGTGTGTGTGTGTGTGTGTGTGTGATGAGGTGTGTTCAGGTGTGTGTGTGTGTGACTGGGTGTGTGTGTGTTGAGATGTGTTCAGGTGTGTTCAGGTGTGTGTGTGTGTGATGAGGTGTGTTCAGGTGTGTTCAGGTGTGTGTGTGTGTTTTATCTCCAGCACCTCATGAAGCTGAAAGGCTTCATCAGTTTGCTCTTCTTCTATATTTTTCGTACATATCTTTAATGTCCGTCCGTCTGACTTCCTGTCTGACTTCCTGTCTGACTTCCTGTCTGACTTCCTGTCTGACTTCCTGTCTGCGGCTCGTTGGTTCCTACTGAGAACGTAAATCTTAAAAACTCACAAATAAAAAGTTTCATGTTTCAATCAGCTGATCACTTCTAATGACAGAGGAGACGCCGGGACCAGACTGAGTGTGTGTGTGTGTGTGTGTGTGTGTGTGTGTGTGTGTGTGTGTGTGTGACTGAGTGTGTGTGTGTTCATGGTGATGAGGAAACACATCAGCCAGACTCAGACGAGCTGAGCAGGTGGAGGTGTTCACCAGGTGACACGCTGCCTCCTCCTCCTCCTCCTCCTCCTCCTCCTCCTCCTCCTCCTCCTCACTCCTCCTCCTCCTCCTCCTCCTCCTCCTCCTCTCTCTCTCCCTCAGTCGTACCACAGCTCGGTCGCCCTGCCCGTCTGTCAGCTTATATAACAGCTTTATGTAAGAGTCTATAAGATGAGCTGGTGTCCTTGTAGGAGACAGAGGAGGAGGAGGAGGAGGAGGAAGAGGAGGAGGAGGAGGAGGACGGAGGAGGAGGAGGAGGAGGAGGAGGAGTTTCCTGCGTCTCCTCTGTGTCGATGATCCTGTCTGAGTGTTTGAGTCAAAGCTCTGAGACGCTGCAGTTAAAGAAGAAGAAGAAGAAGAACAGACACTCTCACATGATCAACTACTGACAGAGTCACCGTGGAAACGTCACCGTGGAAACGTCACCGTGGAAACATCACCGTGGAAACGTCACCGTGGAAACGTCACCGTGATGTCAGCCTGACGTTTCCAATGAAGTCCAGTGTTGGTCGGACTGGCCGGCGCCATCTTGGCAGTACCTGACTCCGTCTAACTCCTGGCTAATGAAAAACAGGCGGAGCGCTCAGAAAGACGCCGGGCGGCCGCAGACCAACATGATGACACACATTCAAAACACAATACAAACAAACAAACAAACAAACAATAAACACAAAGTGCTCTAAGTTAGGACACACTCCTGTCTGTCCCTCCCCTCCCGTCTGTCAGTCCGATCATGTGTCTGATATTTACATTGAAACTTGAGAGGTGAAGGTCAGCGACTGAATTAGCTGACGTGCTAGCTGTCACTCAGAGAGGCCACGCCCCTGATTACGTATAACTTTAAGCCTTAATATAATTAAACCAGTGAGTTAAATACAAGTTTTAGCTACAGACCCAAACCTTTAACATCTTATGAGCTCTGACTCACTGCTGGAGCCTCATGTGGCCGTTAGAGGAACTGCAGGTTTTGGTTCTTCTTGGTTCTTCTTGGTTCTTCTTGGTTCTTCTTGGTTCTAAAGGCTGAATGATGTGTAGTAAAATGCAGCCGGTCGTTCGTCTCGGTGAGGACAAACTGTCTGACTGATGTCATTTTGTTTTTAACGTGTGAATGTGATGACGTCAGTGGAGGAACACGAGCGACCTGCAACAGGCTGAGTCTGATTCTCCATCACAGAGGCTGCTGCTGATTAATGCAGCCGCAGCAGGAAAACATCTTTAATTCACAGTCTTAATGAAATCCATCTGGTTCTGGATGAAGAAGCGGCTCAGCTCCAGAACGTCTTCTTCAAAAAACCAACATGTGTGTTTTTCACATGAACACACTGAAGCTGCAGGAGGCCGACCACCAGAACATCAGCTGATCTGCTGCGCTGACCTGATTACTGCAGCTGACGTGATGCTGCATGTTGAAGACGCAGCCGAGCCCCCTGCT